>NC_135628.1:21000000-21122500 GCF_053574225.1 Canis aureus | reverse complement strand
GCCCATGACTAATTATGGTAATTCATTACATCTACAATTAGGCTAAGTAATTTATTGCACTGCAGTCTCATAAAGCAGAGGATTTATATCGAGTTTTGAATGTCACCCAAAGGACATTTCTGTACCTTGTCTTTACTGAAGCGGAATAAGGCTGCCAGCTGAGATGAGCCAAAAAAAAAAAAAAAAAATTCTCCCCCTCCCTCACATCCACTCACACTCGCGCACTGACACGCTCTTTGCCATTGGTGTTGTTTGTATTTTGAAATTGAATTCGAGTGCAAGGAGAGGTTTCCCAATCCTCACCCCTTCCTCCTCCTCCCCCGACTATGCCTTTGGACGATTTGGTTGGGGTTGGGTTTTTTTTTTTTTCCATCTGTTTTTCTGTGTTTCTGTTTGGTTTTTGTTTTTTCCGTAAGCCTCGCACCGCTTCCTTGTCCGTAAACTCCGGAGACCTTGCCCGGGACAGTGAACAACGTGCAGAAAGCGGCCGGGGTCTTCCCGAATAGCATCTGCGGGCGCTCGGTGGGGACCGGGCAAAACAGGCACTGGTGCTACTGAGTCCTATTGCTTATTCTGCAGATACTACTGCAGCCGCCTCCAACAAAGACCTCATCTTTCCTTTGCTGCATGAAAAGGGGACACATCCCCTCACTTCAGAAAGACGCAAACATAGCATTATTTTGAAATACAGCCTCACTTGTCCCCTGCAGCGGGGTTTGCTCCAGCGATGGGGTACTTCGGAGACCAATTTGTTCAGCTGATCACTGTCTCTTTGACGTGGCTGCAAATGTTACCTTTCTTTTTCAATCAAAAACACAGCAGGGGGTGCCATCTGTTTGGCACAGGCCTTAGCTCACTTCCCCAATGCCTTTTTGTGCAGATCATTTTACGTGGCAATTTGCTAAAATCTTTCATTCCTTGGTTTTGCTAAATATAACTTCCCAAAATGGGCTGTTTTCTCAGAATGTCAGCAAGACTCACAAATGAATGCAGTTTTTCCTGAACAGCCAATATCAGATCAAATGGAGCATCTTTCAGATTTTTTTTTTTTAATGAACAAATACCTCACTGTCATCTCATTGTTTACTTAAAAGCGACATGTTTACTGAGGACGGTGGAGTCACATTCACCCTGCCGAATTTCATTCCATTTTCTTTGTTTGGCTTTTTCCAGAGGTGCATCGTCACCAACCTAAGCATCGCAATTTTGATCCTTGAAGAGAACAGGTAAAGCGAATGCATATGCAGAGCGACCATATTAAACAGTCATTAGGAGACAACAGCTAGCAGGAAAGTGGTTAACTATCTTCCCCAGCTCGGTGCTGCTCAAAGCGATGACTCCCACCCCCTCCCCGGGAGGAACAGATGATCAGCACCACGCGCTGGAGCCACAGGGATGCGCGTGGATTTCCGAGCGCTTTGCAGAATACAAATGAATTATCCTCATTCTTCTCCTAGCAGAGCATATAGGCCAGACCTCATTAGAATTCAATATCACTCTGCTTTTCTAATGTTAATGTACCAGTTATATAAGAAATACGGGGTACGGGGGAGGGGTGTATTCCACAATTATGTTCAACATGATATCATAATTCTGAAAACTGGACGTAATCTTTGTTAAAGGAAATTATTGCATTTTTACCATTTTATCTTTTGCTTCTAATGTAACTTAAATTCCCATTCTAATAGTGGATTATAAGAGGCCTTAATTCTTTGTGTCTCTCTTAAAGCTGCAGCGACTACAATACCAGCTTTATGGCTTTTTTTTTTTTTTTTAAATGCCGTGACTAAAGATCAGATTGTGAAGCCTCTGAGGCCGTGTCCCTGTGAAAGGAAACACAGCACATTACATTCATAAACAACTGTAGGAGTTTTCTTCATCCAGGAATAACTCGGGGCGTTAAGGTTTGCGGTCTTTTGTCTAGAGTGCAGCAAGAAGTGTAATGAAAACAAAAACACCAACACATAAAAATACAATTTATGCTCTTTTATCAAGCGAAGAAAAAGTTGGTTAACGTTTGAAAAGGGAGCAGTAATGTAAATTTATTGACAATTTTATTGTAATAATTAGATGTTTACACAGTCTGGACATTGTGGCTAAATCACTTCTAGCATGTTTATTTTCAGGGAGCTGTTTTCTGGGCAGTGCAGCAGGTTCATTAAGAAGACAGACTGTATTCAGATTCAAAGAAACAACCACCTCCCATTCTCCCCTGCTCTGCTTTATATTTACCAAAAGAAAAAAAAAGCTACAAATAATGAAGTAAAATACAGAATTCCCTTCATAAAGAAAACAACTTCTCTCATGGCCCCGAAATAGCTTGAAAATAAATCTCGTATTGAATATCTTAACGCAAAGCATTAGAGAGACCACCTTTAATGACTATAACTAGCTTTTAATACCTAGTGTGTAAATGGCAATCTGGTTTTGACTACGAATAAATTATAGCGCAGGATTAGGGAAGCTCTCGCGTCGGCCTTCTCTTCGAGAAAACAAAACAAAACAAAACCAAATCCAGTATTTGCTTTAGGTGAGAGGCTTCCCGTCTCCATATGTTTTAAATGAGAAAAACCTCGTTTAGGGAGGAATATTTCTTATAAGCAGTCTCAGACCAGATTAATGGATTAAAATTGCACACTTGAATAGTTTTACCAAATTTAAAATCTCCACCTGGCTCCCTTCCATTCATTTTTTGTGCTTCTGTACTAATCTTTAATGTGTTGCTCTAATATGCTTTTTGCATTTCCAAACTGAGCTAAAATGGAAATGACAGATTTTCGGTTATGCAAAAATAGCAATGAAGTACCAGGAAAATACATTGTGAACAAAATAATCCGTAGAAAAGATATGAAATGAGAATAATTTTATAGCATGATTGGGATCCAATAATCAAAGCATATTTGGGGCAATTATGTCAATTTTTAAATTTTAAAAACTGTTTAAAAACAAAAGCACTAAATGCTAAGCTATAATGTGTTTCCAGTCTCAGTACATTTCCATTAGAATTAAGTAGTAATCAATATACAGTATTTATTGCCACAGCACCGGAGGAAGCAAAGGACGGTGTGCTAGCAACTAAAAATTCTCTGCTGCACTTATTTAGGAAGAGGAGGAAAAGTTTTAGGAATGGGCTGATCTTCAATCACGGTTCCCCCTGTTCATTGCATTCCCAACTATTTCTCTTGACCAAAACAGTCATGAAAAATTCATTGTGAAAGTAATACTTTCCCAGTAAAGTTTATGATGATAAGAGAAGCTTTTATCTTAGAAAGAAAATAATAACAGGTACACCACATGACTGTTTTTAAAGTTAATGGAACTGAATAATGATTCAAAATAATCAAGGAAGCACATTACAGAGCACTGTTTTAGAGAGAAGTGCCAAAAATGAGTTCTATGCTATAATGGCATTATCAAATACGTTGCTAGAATTCTATACTGCATAACATTATACATTATAATTGCTAGGCTAAAAAATGGAATTTTCGATTCCAGACGCTGTATGATAACAAATATATTTAATAATCTTAAATAAACTCAAACTTACTTTGATATCTACACTTCTGAGTAATTCAAGATATGAGAAATGAATTTTTAAAAAATCAGATCATGAAAGCCATTATTATTTGAAGGAATATGCTCAATTTTTTAGATAATTTAAATTATTTAAGAGTCCTTTGCATTTTTTATTAGCTTTGCCTAAAGTTATAACATTAAAGCATTAAGGTTACATGTAATGAGGTTCTGGTTTGCCCTGATTTCTAGTCCCATATTTTCACAAACTATAAGCCGAGACTAGGGCTATATTACAAGGCTAATTTGGTCCAATAAAATGGTCTTCTTCCTAGATATGGACCTGAAGAAATGTTTAACTACAAAGTGTGTATTCACATGCAAACAATCACAGACACCCATCTGGAAGAAATGGTTCATAAAGAGAATAGATATTGGTCAAAAGGAACCTGTATTTTTCTTAGGTTATCTATTACCAAAAAATATTCAAATGCTGAGTCCCACCAGCTATAAGCAATGTATACCTCAAACCTATTATTCCGATTGATGGTTTTAAATATCAGAAGAAAAGTCTAGTTCAAAATTCTACAGACAGAAGTAACATTCCTGTGTTACTGAAACCTCGATGAACAGAAAGTAACCATAGCTTAGAAATAATGGGCTTGATTCAAAAACGCATTTAGGATTACAGGGAGGATTTAATCCCAAACTCCTTGAGGATGGTTTACATCGATCCTTGCTATAAAATAATAAAGCAACAGCCTACTAACACCATTCTGAACAGTAGTACAGCCATTGCTTATTGCTAACATTTTTTTCCCTTGCTCGCTTTTGGTGTGAAGGAGAAATTTTCATGTTGACCCGTTGTTTCGGTTCTCATATCTTCAAATGCAGGCAAGCCCTGTTTAACGCTGTCATTGGTTTTTCGGGCCACCTCCAAATATAACCTCACTTGAGCCCAACTACACCCTGGGAGGAAGAGAGAACGGTGCTGCTGGTGTTTGCAGGCAAGGAAACTTATCCTAAGGCACAGTGCATTCGAGAACTGAAAGTAGAATTTTGACTGACTCCAGTTCCAATGGTCTTCGTACTACCCAGGCTCAGCTGCGCAACCGTCCCCAACTGAAAGAAGAGTTTTTTTCCTAAAGGGGTAGGGGTCACTCGCGGCTTTCAGAATGTTTTACATCATTGGCAGCAACTCTAAAAGATATTTAAATTATTCACACACACACACACACACACACACACACACACACACAGCTCCTTGGTTCCCCTCACACTTAAGTCAGTAGCTATAAGCATTCCAGGAATTTTCCAAAACTCAATCTTTTCCTCTGGACTAACACTGAAATCCTCGCACCTACACCTACCTTCCCAACTGCACACTTAAAAAATTATAGACATAGATGATAGGTAGGTAGGTAGGTAGATAGATTCCAAGTGTATGTAATGTTTGTGTGTTTATTCCCAGTTTATTTTCAAGATAGTCTCTTAAATTCAGATTTAACGAAATCAGAGAACCTTTTCTTTCATGACTTAGGACACCACTAATGATTTAATCTGCCAAGAATTGCGCAAACGTAAGGCTACCTGGGGCTGTTCTCCTTCCCTGAGTTTATGTCCTGTCTATTTTATTTAGGTTATGAGTCTTCTTGGAAAAGACTGTGACGATGCTATGTTTGAAATGCCCCTAGCACACTGTGGGCACTTAAATGTAATTATTCAAAATGGAATCATTTAATTAGATAGGAAGAGAAACAGCAAGCCTGAGATGATAATAAAGAATAAAATAAATATGCTGACCCACTGAAGCAAAAAGCAACAGATAGATAACCACACACACAAGGCAGCCACATATTAGTTTTTCAATTCAGGATGTACGGTAACAAGCTAAACACACAGGTATATACCTTGCATTTGCTGGGTTCCCAGAAAGCAGAGAGCACGACTGACATTAATAACTCCATAGAGTGGTAAGAATTTTACCCCTCATGCCTCATACAACCTAGTTTCTTGGGAAAGCCTGAGGAAGAGGAGCAAAGTGGAGCAAGGAGATGAAAGCACGGAGTGGTAGAGACTCTACAGACCACAAGGGTTTGAACCAGGAATTAGGAATGAGTCTTCTATCGGCCTGGATGGGACGGGTTAATTTACATCAAATGGATCTATTTAGTGGGCAGCTGGAGAGCAAGACAATTTGGTCATTTGCACCCTGTTCTTCAGAAGCATGATGTTCTGAATGGCAGGCACATTTCAGAGTACTCTGTGCAACGAAACACCCCTTGGAGACTGAACTTCAGGACATGCTCCTCTTTGGGACTATGAGGTAGCCAATAATAGTTCGGGGTGTTCTTCAGGCTATAAAAGGGCTCAAGCTTACCCCACCTCTGGTGAAACTGCAGAGCCCCATAATGGATGGTAGTCCTCATTTCTCTCTTATTCCTCTACCCCTGCTAGCCTCCAACCACTGACACAGAAAAAGATTTTTGTAAAAGCATTTGTTCAAAAACACAACAGAAGACTTCCTTCTTGGAGCCCTGTACAGGTGCCCAAGAGGTAACACCTCACACTTAGGAGCCAGAAAGTTACAGAATTATACCTGGGTGCCCAGGTGGCTCAGTCTGTTAAGTGTCTGCCTTTGGCTCAGGTCATGATCTCAGGGTCCTGGGATCGAGTCCCACATCAGGCTCCCTGCTCAGTGGGGAGCTTCTCCCTCTGCCCCTCCCCCCACCTCCTGTTCTCTTTCTCTCAAATAAATAAAATCTTTTCTAAAAGTTACAAAATTCTACAAGTTTTATAATGAAGTTTGCTCATTGACTGTAAAGGGCTGAACAGTTTGCTAATAATAATCCTTCAAACTGGCAGGAAAAAAAAGGATTTACTCCCCCCTGCCACCTACCCACAACAACTAAAAACAGTTTGAGACAGAAGCAGCTGCTTTTTAGACCTCTCTAAGGCTTTCCTGGCTGGTCAGTTGCCATGGGCTTGACTTTGGTGGAGATGGAGAGGATGAGAAAAGATCCTCGGAAAAGTACCCCTTTGGCCTTGTGTCCTCTCTCGACGCTCTGCTGCCTTGACTGACTCTTTTCAGAGAGACTAGAAGTTCGTGGATGGAAATACTCCTGTGTTAAAGTTTCTCCTTCATTATGGCTTAGCTGCTTCGGGTTTGAGACAGTCACCACAGGCTGTTTACTGCAAACTGAGGCAAATTCAGCTGTCCGATGATCCATTCCTGAACTTTTCATGTGCTCTAGACTATTTCACAAGAATTGTGTCATCATCAGTAGTCAATAAGCTTATACTGAGTGCCTACCACATGCAAACAGTAGAATTATGCATGTGGTTTGAACTGGTCACAGTACCAGGAAGCAGAATGTTGCTGCATAGAAGGGAGGGAGGCTGGCATGGTTAACTTCCTCCTCCTGGACGTCAGGACAGATTACCCTCAGTTTGCTAATCAGGAAAATGGGAATAAACAACAGATCTTACCTTCTAGGTTGGCAGGGAGGATTCAAGTACTGAGTGAGACAACAAGCAAACAGTTCATGTCGGCTACTGTTATTGCTTGTCACATTGTCATCATCACTTTGACATGATAGTTAAAGAACACGAGGTTTGCTAAACGAGCTCCCCAGGGGGCTAGGAAGAGGATGCAAGGGAACCTGCTTATTTGTTGGAATCTTCTCCTCCTCTAAAGCAGTCATTTTTAATTGGCATACATTGGTGTCATTAATTTTCTCTTTGGAGGGTACCAGTGTGACACTTGGCGCAAACAAGAGGTAAATGCTGCTCAAGCTACGCGATGGCACCTGCTCTGACTCTATAGCAGGAGTGATATTTCTCTATTATTAAGTTGAGACTGATAAAAAGGAAAGAGGCAAGTGTTGTTCCTATACAACCTGAGTAATGGACAGGAAAACAGTGAAAATGAGGAAGAGAGGAACCTAAGAAAACACTTTCCACGCTTCCCATGTCAAGAAAAGCACTTAGGCAATGGGCTTTTGAGGCGATCTCTGTTTTCACACCTTTGCACGTATCCACAAGCTTTTTGGCTTGCTTCCCTCCCAGCCTCCTCCCCAGCATACCGGGGCTATAGGCCGAGCGCTGAGGCTACGTTCTACATTTACAGGTTCTTTCATCTTGGGGAGTCAGAGCATTCAAGTTAACACAATGAGACAACTTTCAAGAAATAGGGGAGTAGAAGTTAAAAAGACTCCCAGGACATGAATTATGGTTATATTTGGCAGCAACTGCGAAACTTCCCACTTTCTGAAATTCCTTTCTGATCCATCCAAGGCCCCAGCTTCCAAGATCAGAGGGCTTCTCTGCCACGGGCCAGGTGGGATTCAAGCCAGCCATGATTTGGAATGTAATGGAAAGTGTACCTGGACCACTTGCCCTGCCTGAGTTACCTGTGCCTTCCTTAAAAGAGTGACAGTGCCGAACAGCACAGGGAGGCGGGAAGCCGCTGAAGACAAGCTGCCACACTCAACCTTCGTGTCATTCCCACCTCACCCAGTTCTGTTGCCACTGATCAAATCCAGTCCACTTGTTGATGGGGTCATGGGGACAATAAAAATACTCTTAGAGACACAGTGAAAGGGACCGAACTTTTGACAAAGAGAATGTTGTCATCCAGAAAGCTGATGTATGAACTGATAGGCATTTTCTCTACCGGGTGTAGAAGTCAAGCTCTTCCCTTCTTAAAGCTCCAGCCTTGAGATACGTCAGGGTGCCAAATCGGCTAATTAACAAATATTTACTGGACACACACCATATACTCTGAAGTACCCCGCTGGCAATAAATCCTATGTTTGTGTCCAAGTTATGATAGGGGAGATCCTACTAGGGAAAACAAGAGAAAGCCCTTCAAACCCAGCGTTAATGAAATGTCACTCCATGTTACTGTGATCATATAATTTTGTATTTATCTCATCACAGCAGAATGTTATGCCATCAGGGGTTCTAACAGATATTCTAGAACCCAATTATAAGGCAGTGAATGGGAATGTTGAAGCTGAGGATGTCTAGACATTGCTTGTTCCCAAACAAGAGGATTAATGGTTTAAATTATGCATTTGCATGTAGGTTAAGTTTGTAGAAAGATACTTTAATATGCTACTTACTTGTCTCTCTGTATTTTGGAATACTCAAGATTTTACTCACAAACTAAGCCATTCTGACAAATGTTTTTACGTTCTGTATGGTCATTCTATTCCTTCAACCTGAGTCAAGTTGTGCTGTCTATGGCTCGATCATGTTTTCATCTCCACCACCTCTTTCTGTGTCTTGTAGACTGCTCTCCAATATTCTTGCATCTCCTGAACTCAAGAGAAGTAGAAGTGATTTCCATACAGTTTGTGTCTATAACGTTCTATTCAATTGAAAAACAAACAACAGATTTATTTGAAATTTATAAGTGCTTTTCTCAAGTCAAAAATTCTCACAATGCTTCAATCAGTCCCACTGATGAAGTTCCAACTTTTAAACCACACAGATGCCAAGGTCAGTTTTCTTACAGTGGCTCACCTGCAACTCTGGATCCCTACCACACAATTCAGTTCTGGGTTCTGCATTTAATCATCGCCCTGGAAGGCACTAGCCTCTATGAAGGGAGTAGCAATAGTTTAGACTGGAGAAATTACAGGAAAGGTAGAAATCTTAAGAGCTAGGAAGGAATCTTGGCTGGAAACATTTGAGGAACAACTGAATGAAATCTCGACTCTTCGCGAGAGGCTATATTTGACATGTTTGTACACTAACAGCAACCCACCCCCCACGTATATAGATTTCACTTACAGATGGTTGAAAAGTAATTTTCTATGATCCTATGATACTTTATGTAATTATCTGTAATTAAATTAACACAAGGTAAAAACAGTCGACTTAAAATAATAGAAAGTATTCAAAAACAATTACGAGGCTGAGCAACATTGTTTTTCATAAGAGAAAGTGTCATATGCAACAGAGTGGCAAAAACAGAATGGGGTGAGCTGTGGTTAAGTGTAAATCCTATAGCAATGAAAGTCATTTGTATTATCCTTACTTCTTTGAATAAATTCAGATGACAGCTCTATTTCATTTCTTCATTCAGTTTGGAGGCCAGATGGCATTAGAATCATTTACTTCACCTTGTTGTGCTTAATTACTACAATCAACACACTATTTTCCAAATTAATCATAACAAAGTAATTTCATTAGTAACACAGCAGGCTGTTGAATTATTAGCATCATAACAGTTTGCAAACAATTAAACTTTATTTGAACCTTAAAAATTTGCAGAGTGGAACATTATTGTAAGATCTAATGGCAATAGAGTACAAATTCAGTACAGAGCAAATAATCAAGCAAAATGCTATATAAAATATGACTTACAATCACCTTTGGAAAAAATTAGCTCTCTAACTGTTCATAGAAAAACAAATAAAAGCTAAGCAAACATAATGAGAACATAGCAATTAGCATATTTTCTAACAAGCCATGTTGTTTAAATGCACATTAATGATATTATTATGATCTTGAAGAGAGTGTGATATATTGTCAAGGGTGTAAAGAAAACTTTTTCCCTGGTAGTACAAATGATTTCACCAAATGAATATAAAGTAGTCATGAGCTGAAAGTAATGATTATTTTTCCTGTCACTCTAATTTTCAATCTTTTGTCTCCTTTCTTATCTCCCACCTATATTCAAGTTAAACAAGAACAAAGGCCAGAGGAGCTCTGGACAGAAGTAACACTTTATTTCTGTATTGTCACCATTCACAGCGACTATCTGGCTTGGAATTGCTGGTCATCAGTTGGCAAAGGACTCCCTCTCCTGGATTAACTGTAAAAGGAGGCAAAAATCTTTTACATGCTTTACATTCTGTTCCAGTGTGTGCCCGGGTGGGGGAGGGGTTGCCCAGTGGTTTAGTATGCAATGAAAAGCTGCTGCCACCTACTGGCCCAGCACTAAAATCTTCACTTCAACCAGAAGCATGAAACCTGCATCCACAACCAGGACTACATTTTCAGGGGAAACCACAACTCGTTTTGCTTTTCCAACTCTGTTTGAAAAACAGACCACTAAATTTATCTCCCATTGGCTCACTTTTGCCGAGATGATTTCAATCTACTCCCTTGGCTCTCTATTAGGAAAAGATTCACAAGTGCACAAATTAATTTCTGAAAGCTCTGGTTCAACAATGTCTAATTTATATAAACTAGAGTTTACCCACAATCCCTAAAACTAAAAAATATATTTCATTACGTTTGAGTTCTGGTGATCACAGTATCAAGAAGATAATGGTAAAATGTAAGTTCTGAGATATTGTTTATAAATAGTTTTATATAAATAAAGGGGGTTAAATATTATCAGTTTGTTCATGGCTAGAATCTTTATCTTTATAAAGCAAAGATCTGAAAAGTTCAACAAAGGTAGTACCTACTAATTAATCAATGATTCAATATTAAGTGACTACAATTATCCAATCAGCAGAATGTTTTAATATATATATTTATGTCAAAGGCACACTGATACCTTGTGGGCATACCCTTGATTTCAAATATACACGAAAAGGTAATGTTATAATTCCACAAATCTTGCTCAGGTAGCACGACATATACCTCCAGGGTCAGGCTCACACCATCTTTCCATTAGCCTGTTGGTACATGTTCCCACCATGATTTCTATGCTCTCTTCCCTGAGCCTTTCCTTTTCTTTTCATTGCTCTGAGAAGCAGAGAGGAAACTCAGATCTGGAGTTCTACTGTTTTGTGGTGGGACTTTAATAGCATAGCAACGATCAGACAGGCCAAGACAGTGCTCCATTAGGTCTTCTTATTTTGAGAATATGTTAAGATTCTTTATGCCACTGCATTATGCAAGAGGGGCTTTCTTATAGATCTTTTATTTTATTAAATTTAAACAAAACGGTGGTGGAAAATGTTGGCAAGCCCGTCACCTAACCAGGGTGTTTGTTACTGATGAAGGGCTTTGCACACGCCATGGTTCTGGCCTGCACGTGCGTCCCAGTGGACGGGACACTACCATCTGCAATTCTATCATTTTTTTCTTTCCTGTGGCTGTATTTAACATGAAGTAAAAATCAGTAGAAATTCTTGCATGAAAACATGTCACTACTGTGTGAAAAATCAGTACTAAGATCAATCATCTACAAAGTTTTAACAAAGCCACGTTCCTTAGATAGTAGCTACCAAAAGCTTGCATGATATATTTAATTAAAATCTCTATGAAATTATATATTACATTCTAAAATATAATTGACATCCAATTTGAAGAGAAATTACACCTCATACCAAAAGCAGCAGTGACTATACATATAAAATTGTGCTGAATTCTTCACACAAATCAAATGAGTAAATAAAAACTACATTTATTTCTTCGCAAAATAGCAACAGGTACAATTTTACTGCTTGCATCTAATTTACATTAATATTCTTTATTTAATTTCACATCAGAGGAATGTTATAATGAATGCATAAAATAACAGTCAAAGACAAATGTTCAACAAAACACAAAAAGGTTATGAGCTGCCACTCATGCTCTCAAGATGATTTTAAATCCACAGCATTTACAGACTAGCAGGAGACTCTTCCTTTTCCGCAGGCAGAAAGTTGCATCTGAATTTTTTTCTCCAGTTGAAATGTTGACTTTTCCTGCTTAGGAAAAAAAATATATTTTTAGCTAAGGAAAAATGAATATTTACTCAACATTTTGTCATTTCAGCTCCTCATAAAGGCCAGAAAGAGTGGTATTTTACTCAAGAGGAGAAGATTTGGAATAACATCCAGTTATTAGCAAAGGGACTTTCTCTAAATAATCTATTTCCAAAGTAAATTCTATCAAGTTATTTTAAAAATTAAACTAGATTTAAAAAAAAAGAAAAGAAAAAGATGTGAGAGCATGATCTTTGTGCTATCAGAAAACTACAAAGACTTTTTAAAAGGCAAAGACTCATAACGCAGAAACCAAGAGAACATATGAGCTATTACAGAATATTGGATTAAAATGTACTTACCCAGGACTCTCAAATATCATACATCTCCATTATGTAGGCTTTCGGCACCAAGCCAATGGCTCCCTTCATTTCTCCTACCCACCAGCCATATCTATTGTATTCCTAATTGAAAACAATATGCAATATTAACCTTTAGACTGGTATAAGTACAATGTCATTTATATGCAACTTCTTTGAAATGTTATTTCCTTTTATAAAGTTACAAGAGCTTGAGCTGCAAATTGAAACATTTTAATCTTTTTGTTTGTTTCTGGACACTTAAAAATGCTGTTAGGCAAAGATTTAAATTAACGCATAAGACCAAGCCTGTTTATTACTTGGTATAGAACACAGAAACAGTCACTTGGGATAAGAACCTAGCAAATGGAACTACAGGAGGAAGTGAGCTCCCTGGGCCAGGCCCATTTCTTTTCTCCCTCCCTCCCTCCCTTCTCTCTCTCTCTCTCTCTCTCTCACAC
Source organism: Canis aureus (assembly GCF_053574225.1). NCBI lineage: Eukaryota > Metazoa > Chordata > Mammalia > Carnivora > Canidae > Canis > Canis aureus. The sequence goes on along the minus strand of NC_135628.1, from coordinate 21,109,510 downwards.
ACACACACACACACAGCCTGGGAGACACCTTTTCTGTGCAAACACCAGTGCTAGATGCTACAATGTTATAGCCAAAATCCTTAGGATACCATCTTTGCCTTCAAGAAGCTTATTGTCTAGCAAGGAAATAATTATCTTTTCACAATGAACTGACTCCTAGTTAAACTTATAGAACTGGAAATTATTTAGAATGTAGAGCTATGCTCCTTCTTAAGAAAAATCTAATATATGAGTAGAGATATTTTAAATAGGTAAATGAGGGAATAAGAAAATGCTAATAAATATCCAAAAACATTTGCTTTGCAAAATAATTTTTAAAGGGCTCCTTTTAAAAGCTTCCCTAAGGCATTTATTGTTAAGCTTTCACTAATCATAAACTACATTAGATAAAAGATGGGTGGCAGGAATTTGCAGGTGGTGTTAGGTTCACCCTTACAGTGGAAGATCAATAAGAAATAAAGTATCTCAAGTTATAAAGGCGAAATATTAATCTAGCTGTACAAAAGAGTGATTGATGAGTCACTTTTGCACTTACTTTGCAGTGTGAGATAACCTCTACCTCCAATTCTCCCCTTTGCCTCCACTGACAGATACACCACTGCTTTAGGCCTCGTGAGCACACTGCAACCAGTCTCATATGTCTGCCAGATTGACTAATGTATTTTTATCTCAAATTTATTTATGTTTAGTGAGATACAAACAAAGTAAAATGAATTACAAGTTTCAAGAATAATATCTTCCAAAAGCAATACTCTGCAAAAGCACTGTAGGACCCAAATTTAATTTTTCATATAAGATAAATTTTTAAAATCAATCCCCAAAGTAATTCAATAGGCTATGATTTTCCAACATCTGAGTCATAGATAAATGTGCATATGCATATTGAGTTACATGTGGGGAGGGAATGTTCATACTGGCACAGACTTACCATCTGTATTGAGTAGTATGCTATTGACCATCAGAAAGGAAAATCATACAATTCCTCAATACAAATGTAGCAACACTAGCATGTGTGTATTGATATGTAGTCTTTCAACAGAGAGAATACCATATTAAAATCTGTATGGCTTTTTAACAGTGGGTTGTACCAGAATGAGGTTTATAGGAAGAGTAAGATGGAAGGAAAAGGTGGGGGGTGGGGGGCATCAGGCTAACCCTACACTTATTCTAATAAGGGCACAACTCTGGTTTATGAGGCAGAGGACTCAAGACTTTTAAGTTTAAAAGTTCAATGTTAGGAGCGTCTGCGTGGCTCAGTTGGTTAAGCATCTGCCTTTAGCTCAGGTCATGATCCCAGTGTTCTGGGATCAAGCCCCGCACTGGGTTCCCTGCTTATCAAGGAGCCTGCTTTTCCCTCTCCTGCTCCCCCTGCTTGTGCGCGCGCGCGCTCTTTCTCTCTCTCTCTCTCTCTTTCTCTCTCCCCTCTCTCTCCTCCTCCTCTCCACGTCAAATAAAAAAATAAAATCTTTTTTTAAAAAGTTCAATGTTTAGTGTGAATTTAGTGGATAAAACTATCTAAGTGACAAAAATAGTCTGATGTCCGAACTCAGTGATAGTGACTATAATCTATGTAGGATCTGTTTATCAGAAGAAAACACCAACTTACTGAAAGCTATGATTAGCAACCATTATATCTTAATAGCTACCTAATAAAACTGCCCTTTTCAATTTTTAAGGCAATGAATACAATTAGAGCCTAATGCTTCACAAAACAAATGTATTTAACCTTCCAGAGGCAAAAGGCCTACATTGTAAGATTTCAAAAAGGATGCTTAACAGGGTAAGTCTGAATATGAGAGCTCTTACCCAATACCAATCTAAGTTTTATTTTTTTTTAAATATTATTTGTAAAGGGTAAAAGAACTAGCCCCCCCAACAGGCAGACAGAGAGCATACTCAGTGTGAGGGTGTATTGAGATTCAAACCTGCTTTCAGAGAACAGCCCTCAATCTGGGTCTCAGAGCTTATATTCAAATAACAAACAAGAATGCTCAAGTCACTTTATAATATTCCGTGTTGGCTATAATCTGTACTCTCAACTAAGGGCATATTATTGTTCTCAAAAAGCTCACTAACATCCAAATTTAAGATACTGACTTCCAATGAATCATTTCACCAAAGGACCAATGGCATACTTCACACCTGAGAGAATTCTGCTTGACGGTCACTGGTAAGATTTATTAAATAGAAAGTACAGTCAAAAACAGGAAGGAGGAGTTTTATTCAGCTGCAAACAAATCCCTTAAAAGTAACATTCCAGCAAAGCATAAAGTTTCAGACTCAAATAATCTTAAATGCTTCATTTAATTTAAAATAATTCAAAAGCATATGAAATTCGCTCATCAAACTCCAAAATATCACAGGTTTCAATCAGAAAAGGGTAAAAACCCAGAATGTTCATTACTTTACATTTGTAAAGAATTCCATAGGATACTCCTGTGTGGAATTAAGAGGTAAAATAAAATACAGCAAGGAAAAAATCTAGGAGGTAAATTTATGGATTTACACTGTGGCCATTAGAGTATGTCGACAAGATTGCAAACACAGAAGCTTTTACTTTTATCATTACCATCCTCTGTATGAGCCTCCTGAGCAACATGAATCCCAATTAAACCATTTGCAGCCTATAAATTGGAATGAAGATGCTTCTTGGAGTACGGTATTCTAAACTTGAACCTCAAGATTCAATACCATACAAGCTTTCCCTTTAAAGAAGAAAATCTGCCTCTTTGCCTTCCCTGTTTGCCGTTCCCAAATAAATTTGATTACAAATGACATATTACTTAGGGTGGGAAACAATACAATCTGTACAGCGTTGTCGTACCATCCACATACTAATTACGGTATTGTTCTAAAAGTCACAGGTGGGTCATTAACAGCAACAACAAAAAGATAAACAACCCTCAAGCCTTATCTTGTTATTAAACAAAAATAAATAAATAAATAAATAAGTAAAGAGACAGAACCATACCGGGCTGCTGCCTAAATCTCTGAAAGGTGAGGAAGCATCGTGTCATCTTTATGGCACATGAGATCTCAGGTACAAGAAGGTCTGCCATCTGGTATCCTTCACCCTACTCGGCTCTTAACATCAACTAAAACGCTAACATAGGCAAGTGACTGTGCTTCGGGAGGACTGATAAAATAATGAAGAGTCCTTTAATCTACAGGAAACCATTCCAGTCAATTTATAAGAAATATTGCATCCCTTTGTAGGACGTGTAATTATTTTCTATTAATCATGTGCTATAAAGCTACATTATGCGGTTATTCTGTTATCACTAGAAAGAGGCCTGCAGTCAGCTTCTGACAATGTTAGGTAATTACTAACACAAAGCTTCTTTCTCCTCCCGTAGTAATGCTATCAAGATCCAGAGGTGTAGTGATGCTTAGTGTATAAAAATAGTACTCAAAAGAAATTCAATATCTGCAAAATGGATGGCTTCCAGGCAAAATGTAATGTGGCAGTCAAAGAAGCAAAAAAGCCAAACTTGCCCAATAATCCGAGAAAATAATCGTGAGGCAGCACTGCACAGTTGTGCTCCAACTCCTCTGTTTTCAATTTTCCTGCCATTAAAATAGTTTTTATTTGTTTTATTTTGTAGTAAAATTTTCGGCCTCAGCTAATAGTTATTAAGCAATAAATGAAAGGGATTATGTAGTTGTGCAGGGAGAAAGGACTAGTTCTGATGGTGTGAAACCAACACGATAGTAAACGTATGTCTGTGTTTACTCATTCACTAAATCTTTGCTTTCTGCTAGTGTATTATTTTACATTTCAATATAGCCCCAACATTCACTGGAATCCTTCTCAGCATCACGATTCTCATTTCTCAAGTGTGTTAATCTACTCTCTGCAAACCATACGGTAAAAAATGTTGCCTTAACAGAAACTTGAAACACTAATAAGATTTCCTGATGCACACTACCCCTTCCAGAAACTAGTTACCAACCTGTCTGAACGCAACAGGTGTTAGAAAGGTTGAAAGATGACCCATCTTTTCTCCAAACCTGTATCTGTGCTTTAAAACATACTAGCCTTTTGCAGAAATGAAGTTAATTTTATTCACAAAATATAAAATGCATTGAGTCTCAGAACCAGTGGACTTTACCATTGTTCTCCAACTATTCACTGTGATATTCTCAATTTTTCACGAACATGGTAGTAGTATGAAATCCAGATACCTATTTAAAACACTAAAATACTTTCTTCAAGGCTACCTCTTCAATCTTTTCCTTTTTACTATCTCCAACTAGAAACTTTCTAAAATTCCTTTCATTTCTCATACACCCATCATTTCAGCCCTTAAAATGCACGACAGGAACCTGACAACCCCAGTGTTTTACTATTATTATCTACACATTAACTCCTTGAGTCTTAGTCTCCTGAGCTGATAAATGAGGAATTCGACACTAACACTCCCTGAGGTCCTCCATGATGTCTGAATACCACCCTCCATGAACCTGCTTTAAGACACTGAGTCTCCTAGTGGTTTATGGAAATCAATCTCATTACTTTATAATTTACTATGCAGGTGTGACTTTGAGTTACGCTAATTCAAAGAATTATTCCCCCTCCCCTCTACTGTGTGCTCCATTTTTAAAGCAAGAGAGACAAAGGACAAGCAAGAAAGCCGATAGTAAGAATTCAGCTATTCTAACAAAATTTTACTTTCTATTCCAGAGTCGAGACGCATTTAACTCAAGCTGCTTTAACTCAAGCTGCTACACAATCCACATTTACAATACCACATGGTAAAATCTGCTATTCAGTCTGATGATTCAGACTGCTATTCAGACTGATGGTAGGCAAAGAAAAGCTCGAATCCTATTCAGTAGAAGGTGGCCTTGCTACACAGTGTATTTCTGACCGGTAGGAGACTCCTGACCCTGTTCTCAGGCTCACCCACCTGTCTATTCCAACTGTCGCCACTGCTTCAGCCCTTCATCGCCTCACCCCGGGTTACAGCATCATCAGCTCTGCTCCTCTGTTCCTCCCAGAACCTCTTGAGTCAAGGTTCAAGCACTGCTCACGCGCTTACACCAGCTCCCCAGTGCAGGAACTGCAAACTCCTCCGCTTGCCTCTCCCCCACCCTGCTGGCAACATTCTCTCACAGCTCTGGTCCACGCGGTCCACCTTCCACGCCACACTCGTTCCCACCTCTGCACGTAGCGCTTTTCTCCCCAGGGGGAACATCCCCCCTACCTCACCCAAATCCAAACCAGCAACTATGACCTGACTCAAGTTACCTGGCTGTCATGCATTGTCCTCCAAATTATTTAACCCGTCCTCACATCTCTCATCTCAAACTGAGCATTTATTGTCCAGTGGATTTTATGTACTTTTTGTCCCTTCAACGAAAACCAAGTCCAGACTCACTGAGATTGGGGCAATGCCTTACACTTGACCTGTGTGCCCCACACAGTGGATATGCGAAAGGTGTTCAATAAGAACAGACTGGTTGATGAAGCATACTTTGTCTTCATTTCGGATGATGCACCAGTTGACAATCCTTGGTGTTTTCTTAAGAAATGTAATTTCCAAAAGGTCTTTTTCCTTTTTGTAGATCAGACATATTTGAAGACTTTTCATAATGATTAAGCAAACATTTGTTCTGAGGTGTGTTTAGCTTCGCAACTGAAGCATGTTGTTCCTACTCAGGGCATTGTTCCTACTCGGGGAGTTGTCCCTATTTGGAGTTGGCTGCTGCTCACCATGTTTCTTTCTTTTTTTTTTAAGATTTTATTTATTTATTTATGAGAGACACACAGAGAGAGAGGCAGAGACACAGGCAGAGGGAGAAGCAGGCTCCATGCAAGGAGCACGATGCGGGATTCGATCCGGAGACCCCAGGATCATGCCTTGTCTGAAGAGTTTAAATTCCACCTGCAGAAAGAAAGATGTCTGTCCCCTCTACAATAGGGACCAAATGATTCCAAATCTTTGAAGACCTGAATTCAGTTGAATTTATTGTATGTACCAAAGAGGTTAAGAGAGAACCTTGTAAGGGTAAAAACAGTGTGGCAGGTGTAAAGGAAAATCTAGTGGGCTTTCAACTCCTCATTGTTCTTGTGATTATTTTCCCAGAAGTTTCAGAGTTTCATCCCAGTTCTATAACTAACTAGATATACAACCTTGGGCAATCCCCAAGGTTTTTAGGGATGACTTTCTTGGTTTATATTCATAGCACTCTTTGAGACTCCGCAATAATCCAGTTACATACTTAACATAAATCAATAAATCTCATTATTACACATTTGGACTATCACAGAATTACCTTTATGAAGTGTGTTGTTATATTTACTGTAACATTTTTTTGTGAAGGGTATTATCTGCCACTGTTGTACTCTTTATTATATAAAATTGTTGAGGTCAGACAATCAGTGAAGATTATAGAAACTCTAGTGAGGCTTTTTTTTTTAAAAGGAATCAGATCTAGGAAAAGCCAATCCCTCTTTTTTTTATTAAAAGGGATTATTAGTTCCTTGTCCCTCCCTTTTATAGTTGGCTACTGAGAAGCTCAGGGCTGAGTTGGAAGTTCAAGTGCTCAAATTCTAGTTGGTTAAGGTCTCTACAGGAGTAGTCTTTTTCCCTTGGGTCTTTTATTTATTTTCCCCTGTTACGTTGAGCTCTGAAATGTCCCCACCTACAAAGCAAAGGGCAAGCACTAAGGTTCCCCTAACCCTAGGATTCTATCATTCTAAATTCTTTTAAGAGTTCATTGTTATTTCCTGTTTTTACTTGTATTTTCACAAACACACACTAAACATATATCTGCCATGATATTAGGAATTAGGGATACAAAAATACTCAAGACACAGTATCTACCTCAAAGAGTTCAGGATCAAGAGAGAGAAACTGATACTCCTAGACCCCATGTAGGCATAGCAAAGGAGAAAGAGAGAATGCCCTAAGTCAGATCTGCATTGATTCTAGGAGAAGGTACTTCCTAGCTGGTATCCTCAGGTGATTTACATAACCTTGCTGAGCATCAGTTTCCTCATCTGGAAAATGATCACACCAGAGACTGCATAGGGTGATCTTCGATCAGAAGAGTGAAAGCATATTGGGTGCCTAGAAAAGGACAATGCAAGTATGCAACAAATCCTTTTTTGTTCCCTCCTTCTCCCTTCCCACTCATTGTATAGCAAAAACCAGGGCAATGAAAAGAGTATGTTGGGGTTCACTATAAGGCAATGTGATTATTATGAGTTCTTTACCCTGCTCAAAGGGAATCTGGCCTTTAAAGGGGTGAGGAGGGAGACATCTCAAAGGAATGAACACTGCTATATCTTCATTAAGGAGGTCTCTGAGTTTTGGGGGGTGGGAGGGACAGAAAGGCATAAAAATCATTAATTTTTCAATTTTGGATTAAAAAAAAACTTATCAACATCGTGCTGAATTTAGAGTTGTTTTGTTTTGCTTCTGGCTTATTCCATGCAGAACTAGACCACACAGCCTTGCCCCCTCCACTGCCACTTCCACTCTGCTTGCATCTCTGACATGGCCTTCTGGCTTATCCTTGACCTCTCAAGCTACTGCAGGGGCTGAGCCTTCCAGCCTGCCTCCCATAGTCACCTTCCCCTTTCATCTGTCAACATTTTCCTGAAACACTCCTTCCATTTTACGTAAGAGAAAACAGGGAAGTACTGAAACATGCTGCTCGTGCAGAGATAATAAGAGGAGTCCCATGCCTGGAACCAGAACATTTTCTGAGGGCAGGGGGTGAAGGTGGGTGCTGATTAGGTCTGCCTAGTGGTTCATGCCTCACTGTACCCACGATGTTCCCATATTGACAGCATGAAAACTAAATGCCATCAGACCCAAACAAATGCAGTCACAAGTACACATACTCCTCCTCCTTCCCCAGAGGCTGTATGATATAACAACATTTTGGGAACTAGCTTAGCGTCAATGTATGTCCTATATTGAGATGTCCTAGTTACTCTTCAGCAGTTGGCTATGCTATTTGTGGCACACTGGGTCAGATGGTCACAAAGGAAAAACTAAGAGACCTAAAAAGTAACTCTGCCACTAGAGCTCGATAGGACTGTCATTTTTGTTTTCTTTTACTTATAAGTTTGAAGCCAGAAAAGCCCTAGTAGCACAATCTGTAGCTTTTCACAATGAGAAGCAAATGATCAGTGACAGTCTCAATTCACCAATCATTGAAAAGAGTCACAAACAGATATAGAGGCAATGCTTGAACCTCCAGCCAATACACACTAAACAAAACAAAACAAAACAAAACAAAACAAAAAGCCCCTTTACTGCACATTAGTGAATACTGTCAACCTACATTTCCTGTTTTGACTTAATAAAAAGATTCTCAAAAGCCGCAATGCTCAAATCACATGTGTCCTAGACTAGATAAAATATTCCAGGACTCTTAACTCTCTTGTTTTTCTGTTAATACCAGACAAAGTAGAGTGCTTCTTTCCTGCTGAAGCATAGCTCCCCTGTCATTACGTCTCTAAAAATAATTTATCACTTTAAAAGTAAGAATAGGAATGCAGTTAGCAATTTACCGATGAGTCCAGATTGAAAGATAAACTGATAGAGGACTCTAAATCCAGAACATCAAGTAGAATGACATAACCAAAGAGGTATGCAGGGCAATGGAACATGCCTATAGCTATATAACCTGGATCCTGCTATTAAAATTCTAAAATTTCATAAACATAGTTCTATGAGAATACTATTAACTAGAATATTATGTCCATGTTTAAGGTGTTAATAAAAGCGAAATGTAGCCTAGTAATGAAATTTGACATAGTTTTAAATAACCGGATTCCTTTAAAAGAAAAAATGAAAAGATATTTTTACTTCAAATATCATTTTCCCCTATCAAATGAATAGGCACCGGGTTGTGTGTTTCAGAATTAATTCCCTAATAACATTGCTCTCATTAAAATTAGAAATTCCACTTTCACCTGTCCCTGTAAATGTGCCCCATTGTTTTTAGGGGAGAATAAAAAGATTCCTAAATTCCACTGAAATACTGAAGTCCATAACACATTTTATTTTAATAGATGAAAAATAGCAGTGACCCAATGTGAAGGGAACTTTATGCAAAAAGTCACTTGGCTCTCCTTTTCGGATAAGCAGTACTTAAATTTATTATTAGTGGGCCTCCAAGGTCAAAACTTAGAAAATGCCAGACACTTTGAAAGAGAGGCCAGCTCAGCCAGGGGTCACATGACAGCTGCTAATTGCAAAATGTTACAAAGGGAAGGGGGGCAGGGCAGGTTATCTGCTTATGCTTTATTGCGACATTGGATTTTTACTAAAAAAAAAAAAAAAAATTTTTTTTAAAGGCTAAGATTTGTGTAACTCTCAAAAGAGGCCTGAAGTAAAGTAATCACCCCCAGGCTGGTTGAGCACAGCTGACACCCCATCAAGGCTTCCTTGCAAAAACAGAGCAAGAGGACCGAATTTTAAAGTCAAACTATATTTCTGTAGTGAATTTTAATGAAGACAGCCCAATCGCCAAACTGGTTCCATCTTTTTCTGTCATTTCACCTACAAAATTAAAACCCTCTTTTAAAAAATATTTTATTTATTTATTCATAGAGACACAGAGAGAGAGGCGCAGAGATACAGGCAGAGGGAGAAGCAGGCTCCATGCAGGGAGCCCGATGTGGGACTCGATCCCGGGTCTCCAGGATCACACCCCAGGCTGCAGGCGGCGCTAAACCGCTGTGCCACAGGGGCTGCCCTAAAACCCTCTTTTATTATAATGCACACGATTTTTAGTCCTTGATTTATCTAAACTTTGTATTTCAAGTGTATCTTTTCTTAAACTATCTTGTGCTGCCTTTTTTAAGAGTATTTTCAGCACTGACAAACTTCTAGAAGGTAAGTGAGATCAGTGATAATTAAATATTGCAAAATATAGATCAGTTAATTTTGAAAAGCAAGTTGTATTATTATTATTATTATTATTATTATTATTATTAGGATTTATTTATTTGAGAGAGAAAGAGCAAGCATGGGGAGGGGCAGAGGGTGAGGGAGAGAGGAACTTCAGGAGATTTCAAGCTGAGCAAGGTGCCTGACACGGGCCTGATCCCATGACCTCAAGATCATGATCTGAGCCTAAAACAAGAGTTGGACACTCACCAACTGCATCACCCAGGTGCCTCAGTCTTATTTCTTTAAAGTCTCTTAAATGGCATTATTTATTAGAGAAGTTGTGGCATTAATTTCTTTACAAAGTACACATTTTTTATGCCTCTACAAATACTGTATTAAGGCTCCTTAAAAATGTATTCTTCTTTATATATACAATGTTTACATTTCATTCAGAATGATGAAAAATTTATGATTAATGTTAATACCTTATTGATATGAGATAGGTAAGTAATAATCCATAACTAGACTTAGAGTTAAGTTCATGACATCATTCTGTGTACATTAGCAGTAATTACCTGCACCACTCATTCCAAGCCACTAGATGGTGTAAAAAATAAATTAAAATGGTAAGATTCCATCCTATCACCATAAAATCTAATATAACTGAGAAAGATGAAACAAATTTCTAGACATATAACAAGGCTAGCAATTTCTACACTAATTGTACTTTTTAAAAAATGTATCTCCTTACCATGATCTAGAAACAAGTCCTTTTGAGCAATTTTTCACTCTCTTTTGAGGAGCTTAAAGTAGTACTTACAGTAGTATTAAACATTCAAACTGCTTTCATTCACATATTAAATGCATTTTTGATACTAATTTATGGTCTATTTTAGCCAAACTTTTCATAAAAACTGGAAGACCAAGGCAATAGAAAATTATTAGAGTCTCCAGAGATTCCTATCTGGAACTGTCTTCCCCAAAATTAGGGAAGAATCTTGACAAGCATACACTGCCTCCCAAAGCAACCTGAAAACCAAGAGCCAAGATGGCCGTCAACAGCCCAGAATTTGTCCACATTCCATCAAGGGAGAGTTAAGTGTCCTTTCTTTTTACCCACATCAGGATTTACTTGATTGATTCTACTAGGTCCACAGCTGAATAAATATCAGTACTAAATCATTCAGCCAACAGTGAATAACATGCTGGCGAACGATGTCTTGTCTCTTCTTTCAAAAACCAAAATGAGATCCAGATAAAATAACCCTTTCTAGAAGGCCCCTTATGAAATGATGCTGACTGTGGAACTTCAAGCCTTGTGAAGAGCTGATAGAGAATGGATTCTTTTTGGTAAATGATATCCAAATAATAGCACTTAGACATTTTAGATGGCAGTATAATCCCCTTCCTTTGAGCTGAATCACTACTAACCTTAGCTCTATGCTAAGCTTCACACATAAAATTACAACCTCCACAAAACAGGTTTGGGAGAAGAGCAAGTGCCTACCTTGGGATCTGAGAAGGATAATATACACCTATGATTGTACTTTGAACTTCATAATAACAGAAAGCAATTTTCTGAGACCGTGGGAACTCTTGTTTGACAGCCTATCCTAGAGGCTGATACTCTGAGCTTTTCAGCAACAAGGACAGCTTGATTCATAAAGAAGGCTTTAAGAACAGACCTGTGTGGGTTTCATGAGTTTCACATTTTACCATAATATAATGACTATATGCCATTTATCCCTATAATTTGGAATTCCAAGTATAAGCTAATCAACCTTTTAATTTTAAACACAGTTGCAGCTAAGTTGGTGAAAGAAATTATAAGCTAAGTAGACTTGAGGAATAATTCCAAGAACCTTTCTTGAACTGAAATGTTATCAGTTTGGTTTCTATATGAAGAAATTCATGGGATGCCTCGATGGCTCAGCAGTTGAGCATCTGCCTTTGGCTCAGGGTGTGATCCCGGGGTTCTGGGATTGAGTCCCACATCTGGCTCCCTGTGGGGAGCCTGCTTCTCCCTCTGCCTATGTCTCTGCCTCTCTCTCTCTGTGTGCCTCTTGTGAATAAATAAATAAAGTCTTAAAAAAAAAAAAAAAAGAAGAAATTCACTCAAGAAAAGTGTTGTCTTGAGGTGCCTGGGTGGTTCACTCAGTTAAGGGTCTGCCTTCGGCTCAGGTCATGATCTCAGGGCCCTGAGATGAAGCCCTGCTCTGGACTACCTGCTCAGCAGGAAATCTGTTTCTCCCTCTCCCTCTCCCCACTGCTTGTACTCATTCACTCTCTCTCAAAAAAAAAAATAATCTTTTAAGTGTCTTAATTCAGGACAATTATATACTCAATAATAGGCTCAATCCAAGAGTTGGCTTTAAAGAACTAAAAGCATCTTTCCTTAAAAAAAACAAAAAAACAAACATACATACTAAGGAACAGAGGACAGAGAGAAATAAGTGATGAGTCTTAGCTCTGAACGCCTCAACTAGCAATGATCACAGCTTGGCAATATTTACTTGGTAAATATTTTCCCCTGATAATCTCCAAGTGCTTGTATAGTATTCCTCTTGGATTCCTGATTCTTGGCATGGGCCCTTTCTGCCCACCGTAAGTACTTTATAACAGTTTCAAATTAAACACAAGGAAGAAAAGGAAGGAAGATATGAGTACAAGAGAAAAGTAGAAAGCCTTAGTCTAGGAATCAAGATGCCTGGTTAAGTACTGGCTCTGGCACTCTCTTGACCCAAGTTCCCATACCTGTAAAACCAAGAATAAGTAAATGATCATCACTCAGATTCCTCATTCAAATATTCTATGATTTTCTACGTTACGATTTTTATCCACCAGCCATCTTATGTTCATAGTCAGTAAGTGACCTTATTTCCAAATTCTCTTCCACATCTAGCAAGTCATACTTTCTGAAAAGTACGAATGTTTCTCTAATCAAGAAACCACATTAAATTCCCAGACTTATATAACTTCTCCTTACTTATATTTAAATGGTTTTCATACATCATGTGTTTCTCAAATAGCTTCATAAAGTAGACTGGGGGAGTTTGTTTAATCCCCATATTACAGTAGGAAAAGTTAAGTATGAAAAGAAATGGAGCTCACACATGTCATCACAATAAGAAACATGACTTTTAGATCTAAGGACAGACCGATTTTCAAACATTCAGGATGTTAAGAGGCAGAGACACTGATTTTTTACACATATCTCTATATAAAGAGTTGCTCATAGCAACAGACTCTGCCATCATATTTACAAATACAACTATGTTAAACTTAAAAAAATCACCTAAACCTGTCTGAATAGAAAAAGCATTGCTTTTAAATTGTCGGAACACCAATGTATTTACATAAAGATGAAAAACTTCTACTATAAACAGTGCTTCCAGTAGTGAATGGCAGACAAAATCAGAATAAGCACACAGAAGAATAAAAAGGAAGAGGAAAGAAAAACATAATAAATAACCTAATACCTTACAATGTTAACTTTCACATAAGTATATTGTTTCTGGAGAAGGCAGTGTGTGGATGTGAGCCAAAGGCTGAAGTGATAGGTAAACATACTGTTAAGTTGAATCCTGTTATCTGATTGTGTTTAAAATTTGATTATATTTCACTTGACAAAATAATTAATTATTGTGAACTCCCAATTGTTAACAAAGACCTAGAGGAATTCCAATTGGCATTTTTCCCTGGTGCCGTAAACCCGGATGCATAAAAATCTAGCCTTGTAGTCACCCTTTACAGTTGTCATTTGGGGTGTCTTCTTACCTTGCTAAGAATGTAAATCACATCACCACGTTTAAATGACAACTCATCAGAAAGAGCTCCTGTGCAGTCCCACAAACCCTGGTAAAAGTTAGCATAATCGGTGCTTTTATCTCCTAGGAAGAAGAAAGAGAAAACACGAGTTAGAGCTTTCATGTAACGGGCCCATACTTAAAAATGAATCAGGAGGGGTAAAGGGCCACCTCAAATCACCAACATGGGCTAACAAAGTTCTGTGCTGATTCAAAGAACATGATTACATTTATACACAAATCCTACTTCCTATCATGATCTGATTAAGGGCTGTTTTTCAAAAAGACCTCTTTTTGAATCTCTTCTTTCTCTCCCTCTTTTGCTTTATCTAAAACCTGTACTTGCAATGTGTTTGCATCAAACCTGCACCTGAAAGTTCCTTCCCTCTTCTTTTTTTGACTGGACCTAAAAGCACTCGCAACATGTTTTGAAGGTGAGTCGGCCACACTGCAAGGTGAACACCCATGACATGTGATAAACGTACCGGGCAACAACCACCTTACAGAATTTCTGAAAATTACCAGAAAAGACAGATGAGGGGAGAGAGAGAATGTGTTAGAATTTGGGAAACTCCATAAACAATAATAAATAATATTCAAGGAGCTGATAGGGCGCAGATATAACCCAAACGAGGCAACGGTTTTTGTTTGTTTGTTCTAATTCTAAAACCTACAGCTGGTGAGAGGAAGACGATCAAGTGGGAATAACACAGAGGGTAATTCCAGCTCTTATCTTTGGGGACTTTCGGAGCGAAAGCCTCTCAAAGTGATTTCTAAACATTTTAGCAACTTTGAAATCGCCAGTGCTGAAGCTGCATTTTTCAGGATTTCTGTCAGCCCTAGTTTAGGACATTATGCTCTGAATAAACATGCAACATTCACCGGAGTTATCAGCTCATCCTTCTAACAGCATAAGCACAATGGATGTGATGTGCTCAAACTGCCATACAGACCATTAACTGATTGATTATTTAGCGCTCTCCGCTCTGTAATACCACAATAAACCGGGTAATAAATGCTTTGTCACTTATACAATGTGGGTCTCTTGAAACGCAGCACAGAGTTAAATACACTGGATGCTTTTGTTACACTGAGAACTGTTTCCTGTTTTTAATTTCATGATAATTGAGTTTTGATGAGTTAACGCAAAAAGAATGCAAGTGATATCAATAAGATGTCCGTGTCTTCACTAACCAGGCGGAACATATACGTGCTGACAACTTCCATCATTGGAATGTCATCTTTGAATTCTGAGGGGATAACTGTGGAGACGCATGCTGGATCAGGGTTGTCATCTTAGTTTTGTTATATGGCTCTCAAACAGCAGGCTCCTTGGCAATTCCAACACAAGCAGTCACGTTAGCGGGGCATCTGAGTATTTGCCTGACACCACGCAGTCTGTGATTTACACACAGCGCTCAAAGTTGATCGGAAGTTCTGAAAATTCTGATATCCAAAACGTTTTTTTTTTTTCAAAGCCAAAATGAAAATCTAAATAATGTGGAGTGCAAAAACTTATTAGAAACTTTTCGATGGTGCTTTAAGAAAATAAACGGTGACTAAGCTGCGCAACCTAGCAAAATCCTCCCATTAATTTTTTTTCTCCTGTTTTCTAAAGATTAAAAGAGAGAGAGAGAAAGAAGGGAGAGGGGAAAAATGGGAGGAGAAATGAAAGGAAGGAGAGAGGGAAGGAGGGGAAGAGAGAAACAGCCACTTTTCTGACCTCTCCCCTCCAGCCTGTGAGCGCTCATCACTGACTCCAGCGGGGATGTATAGAAGCCTGGGAATCCAACCAACAACTAACAATGCTCATGGCCACCAGTCATTACGTGCCCTTCCCCCCCCCCCTGCCCCAAGGGCATATATTAAGTAAATTCCATAAATGGACACTAGAGGGCACTCCAGCTGGACAGATCACTCTAAACATTGTCAATTTTTTCTTTTAGAAAGAATTACTTAATAATAAAGTGACTGATTTCCTTTAAAAACCACTTATTTAGACAAATAGAGATTTAGAAGTTGAGACATTCTCGTCAGATTAAATCAACTGCTAAATGGGTCAAATGTTGCGCCCCATGCAGTCTGTCAGTGTCAGTTTAAAAGTCAAGGAATTAGAGCACGGAGAGGATGACATCATTTCACATGCAAGGCCCTCCCCCACAGTCACTGGCCAGGAGGTAAAAGGATCTAAATAGCTGGTTTCCCCAGTTGAGGCTCCTGTGTGTTCCCCATGCTGCTTAGCCCGAGGCTTGATCCAAAAAGGTTAAAGCAACAAAACTTGGGCTAAAACTAGAGAAGTTTTGGCTGAGCTAGAGCGTCCCAGTGTGTCCCCAGCTGTCCAGCCTGTCGTCTGCTCCTCCTTGTTCAGATTCTCTCACAACAGTTTTTCATTCAATAGATTTTCAAGAGGTGGGGGGAAGAAAGAAGGAAAGAAAAAGTATATGGTGATTTCTAAGCCATAATCCTTATCACTTTGGGGTCTCTCTTCCCCTCGATGCGCTTGGTGAAACTCCCATTAACACTAATGGGAGTCACAGGAGCACATGAGGGGAAGAGAGACCCCCACCGTGTGCAAGATGCATCTCTCCCTAGATGTGCATCATGAGCATTTCATTAAATCTCACTGCTGTAAAGAGGCAACAGCACTAGCGATTTGGCAATACTGGGGAAAAGATACATTTTCTACTGTGCTTTCTATAATCTCCATGATGATGTTACCCAAAGACCAACCTCATTTCCGTGTCCCATATGTGAACTCTGTTAAAGAATAGTAAGTTGTTTATGTCACACGACTAAACGTACATACAATTTGCGATTCTATTTCAGAATGTGATTCTAGTTATAAGGCAGGAAAACCACATCTAGAGAGAAAATCTGGCAGCATGGATTTATTAACCTTTGTCTCTTCCAGGAAAATAATGTTAAAATTCTTAGTATGAATTCTAGATACAAAAATTAGGAATTATCTTATTCCTTAGAGAGCAGCAAAGCTTCTCTAGTTTGCTTTTTTGTGATTTTAAATTTAAAACTTTAAGTCTGTCTGGCTAGCCATCCTCAAGAAATCACCCATGGATACAGCCTCGGAAGCACAGTGAGCTCGCAAAAGTTAGCATCGTTTGCCTCTACACTGAAAAATAATCTATGTAAAATATGTTTTTAAAAAACAAGACAAAAATGGTATGGAGTATAATGCATAAACCACAGATAAGCATATATTCTGAATACTAATTAGTCTGTTTAGTTGTCTTCACTGCATGGATTAATTTTCCCACATCATGTTTCAAAATTACAAAAAAAAAAAATCCCACCTCATTACATTTCTTGTCCTGGGAGGCATGAATGGTTGAAAAAGAAGGGAGAGTAAGAAAAAAACAACCATTCTAAATTGGCCAGCCTTTGAAGGATTTAAGCAATGTATTTGTTCCTGCTTTTTAAAACATACAAAAACAGATCACTGGGCAGTAACAGAACTGTTAGGAAAATATAAGCTAAACACTGGAGATACTTTTGCAAAAACCAAAATATTTTAAGAATATGATGACAAGCACTGAAACATAAGCTAATAAAATAATGGAGAATCTCTTCTTGAGTAGTCTTAGAGGTTTAAAAGCTGTTTCAGAAAGGTAAGCAGTATGTAAATAAATCAAATGGAATCTTTATTTTGTGTGTATATATAATAAATATATGCAAGACATATAAGTTTGAACATGAAAGACCTTATAAGAAATAACAAGATTAATTATGTTTCTGTTTACATATTTTACATTAGTCTAAATTTTTTTTTCTCTCTTTTTAAGTAAAATCGGTCAATGTGAAAAATATGTAACATTCTTTAGTAAGGTTAGAAGTTCATGTCATGTGATGCTCAGCAAGATAGTAATACCCTTGTCAACTCACTGCCCTGCACAGCAAACAAACTTCTAGTGTTACATCTTTGACAGCCTAGAGAGAGCAAAGGTCACTGCAATGCAAAAGCATTAAAACTGTTGCTTGAAAAGAATTTCATGTCACTAAAGATAAGAATTATTGCAGTGCTTTATAGCTATTTCATGGAAAGCTAGATCTACTTGCTACATTCCTTTGAAGAAATACTGACTTTTTTCTTCCTTCCCTCAAAGGCAAAAATTTGGGAGCGTGTTACTTTAAACGGGTTTTTGAAAAATACGATTGCTTTAAGCCAAAATACTTATATTTGTGGAAGAATTATCTATACTTGTCTACCTTCTACACCTGCATTGAAATTTAAAAACAAAAGAACAAAAAACACCTACACGCTTTTGGCAGAAGCTTTGTGATACCTAACAAAACTCACATAGTTAAATCGCTATTGAGCAGTCCTCAGTCTTAGCATTTTATAGCTGCATTTTACAGGACCATGGTGCTCACATCTAATGGCTTCATCCTCACTTCCTTACTGAAAAAAAGCAAACCAAAACCTTCTCCAGCAACCTGCTCCTGCTTTCCTGTCCAGGTCCGGAAATCAGGCCTCTGTTTCCTTTCCACGTGTCACGGTAGGAAGGGCTCGGGAAAGCTACTTCCTGAACACACACTTCCTGTCCACCCTGCCTCTGACAGCTAGAAAGAGTGATGTATGAACATATCAGAGAAGGGAAGGTGACCCTCAACTACAGCTCTGTGCAAGACACGGGATGATATGGCAGGCCTTGCCCCAGCTGACATGTGGCTATGAAGAGGTGTAAAAGTCCTGATAAGAAGGCATTCCCTCTCTTCTTTCCGTGTAAAATAATTGCTGGTTTATCAAAGCTAACCTCATGCTTGCACTACAGATATGGTTTATCTCCTGCTGTTTGGAAATAACAACCTGCAAAAAAAAAAAGAAAAGTTTCCCGTATCATGTGATTTTGTATATAGCATGTACTTATTTTTCCAGCCTCAGTCATAATTAGTACTTGGGGCCATGTGCCAAGTGGAAATGGATAAGGGGAATATCCTTCCTAGCCTTCTAGGCCATCAGTGTCCTTTTCCGATTTTTAAACTGCTGTCACCGGACTCTGGCATTTCTTACCCAATTCATTTGCTTTCTGTGTTAATCATATGCGATGAAGATATGCATGGCCAACATTTAAACAGGCTGCAGATCAATTAGCGGTCTTAAGTTTATCTGATTTTTATCAAAGAAGACAGAGCTGTGGGTCGATTGTCAGAGCCTGTGTCAAGTTGACCTTTTCAGAGATGTCTACATTGCCAGTCCCCTGGGCAACTTGTTGTCCCCTGTTAGTCTCTGAATGGCAGAAGTCTGTTCTGCTCAAGCACAAAGTATACACAGATGTCTATATTACATTCTTATAGGTTTGACAGCAACTGCATGTTGTATCTATAAACTGTCCTTTAGCAGTGACACTTCCTCAATGATGATAAGCTAATTTATGCAACTAAATCTCCTTTGTGCAGAAATGAAAGCTAATTGAGTCATTACAAAGTAATTCAGGAAGGAATACCTTGTATAAATTGGCTTACTTTATAAATCCTTCTCAAGTGGTTTCCATGCATCCTAAATGGGACTAAGCAGCTTACCAGCCATAAGAGATCCAGATCGAACCAGCCAACTTCAGAGAGTTATGTAAACATCTTTAGAGCAGTAAGAAAGTAACTGAAGGGAAAGTGAACAAAACCAAAAGAAGCTTGCCCAGGAAGCCATCCTAGCCATTACCTGTGGTGGGATGAACATTGTCCTGGCTCATTTTCCTTTGTTCCTCCACTTTTGCAGGAGCACTGTCCTCTTCCTCTTCTGCAAACAAACAAATGGCACACTGAAGAGTGTCCTCAAAAATAATAGTACTCACCCGGTCTTACTGAGTGAAACCAAACGTTTATAACACATAAATATTCCTTCTCAAAGAATGAAACCACTCAACATTCACATTCCTTTTTCAATAATCTAAAGCTGAACAGATCAACCTCCAGCTACTTCCAAATAGCAACCTTCCCAGTTGGCTAGATAAAATTTAAGATACATATTTTGTTTTAAGTACTTACAGAAACTCATCTGGAACACTCTTACATTCAGACTGGCCCTGAGATACAGGGAAGTAACACCCAGCACTATATGGACAGACTCACATTATGCTGTAGCAAGAGGATCACGGCTAAAACCATGGTCCCTCAAACATCAGGAAAGCAGAGGGAAAATGTGTGATGTAAAATATAGTTAACCTATAAATCATTTCTTGAGTATCAGATACTTCAGGTGTTCCCACTCAATCTTCAAAGGAGAATACAAGAATCCTCACCCTTCAGAACAATTCCCCCCAAATTATACTGAGGATCTACTATATGCCTGCCATAAGCTATGGCAGATGTTAAGATTTCACACATAGTTTTAAATCCTCCTTTTCCAGATGAGTAAATGGAGGTTCAAAAGGGTAAAGAAGGGGCCCTTGGGTGGGCTCAGTGGTTGAACATCTGCCTTCAGCTCAGGGCATGATCCCTGGATCCTGAGATCAAATCCCACATTGGGCTCCCCACAGAGAGACTGCTTCTCCTTCTGGCTATGTCTCTGCCTCTCTCTGTGTGTCTCTTATGAATAAATAAAATCTTAAAAACAACAACAATAAACTTCTACTGTTTGTTATTCAAACTTAGGATTGTGATCATAAAGTCCATGTTTTTTATCCGGCATTATATTTGGGGCTTTACCTTTGTTATTCTGACACTCTCCTATCACATTCATGCCCCCAGTTATAGGAAGAAATATGAGAAGATTAAATGAGAAGAGTTTTAAACAGAGTCAGTAGATAATATTTAGTTATTTTACATTAAGGAAACATTTATTACAGGACCAATTTCCTCACCTAAGGATTTATACACACTTTGGAAATATTTAAGGCAGGATATATGAACCAAATGGCAGGCCCAAGAAAAACAGAGTTCAAAAAGAACAATTTCAAGAAAAAATTAAAAACCTTAAAATATGCAAAATTTATAAATATAGCCATTATGACTATTAAATAACTCAACCAATAAAATCTTTAATGGGTGTTAGCTACCTGTAAGAGAGAGGTTCTACTAGGAGGCAAAGACAGTCCGGAGCTTCTGCCCTCAGGAGGCTGACAGCCTCCAGGGCACAGAAGACAGTATGTAAAGGAAAATGGAATAAGGGGCATAAACCCTGACACGGGAGGCCCAAGGTTCTGAAGGACCCCAGAGAGGAAACCACCCAAGGGGCAACACCATCAAGCTCTGGGGGATGGAGAAAATCTGAAGAGAGATGGGACAGAGGAAACTTCTAAACAGAGGGAGAGCCATCAGCTAAAGAAAAAGCACCGTAATATCCACTTGGCTAAAGAATGCAGTACTCAAAGGGGAAGAACAGGATCGGAGATAATGCTAGGAGCTTGGGCCAGCTGGGGAAGGGCCATAAACATCCGGCTGTGGATGTTAGCCTTTTCTTTGGAGGGCAGTAAGAGCCCCAGAAGATGTCGGAGCAGAGAAAGGGCAGGATCAAAACTATGCCTGAGGAATGGTCATCTGATCCCATTGTCCCAGACGGCCCGAAGGAGGGCGTGCAGAGAGAGCACTCTGGACTCTGGCTACAGGGGAAGGAAGTCCTGAACTAAGGGGCAGAGGAAATGGAAAGGAGCCAGTTATGAGAGGGAAAGGAACTAGAATTGATAAACTTTGTGCCTGTCTGCATGTGGAGGGCTCAGGGAAGAAGAGCAACTGAAAATGACTCAAGTTTTGAGCTTAGTTAACAGAGAAATGGGAACGTCATTCCTGAGGAAGAATAACCAAGATAAACTATACTGCTGAGGGAACACAGGAACTGTGTTTCTGACGTGAGAGATCTATATTTATTTATTTAAGGGGGGAGGGGCAGAGGAGAAAAGCAAGAAAGAGGGAGAGAGAGAAAGAGAGAGAGAGAGAGAATCTCAAGCAGACTCCCCGCTCAGCACAGAGCCCCACACAAGGCTCCATCCCACAACCCTGAGATCATCAACTGAGCCGAAACCAAGAGTCAGATGCTTAACTGACTGAGCCATCCAGGTGCCCCTCTCATGTGAGAGATTTAATGTACTGGTGGGGCAACCCAGAGGAAATGTCCAGGCCATTGGAAAGTCTGGTAGAGAGGTCAGAAGTATAGATGCAAAGTGAGACATCTCTCATGCAAACTTTGAAGTGGTGATTAATAAAATTCAACATTTAAATCAAGCTTGAGAGTTATTGTACTTATAAAACAAACATGTAACTGTTCTGATTTCTGTAACTCAATTCAAACAAAATAATGAAAGCCCCCCAAAAAGGAACAGCTAAAAATATTTGACACTATATACATATTGAGTTGGCCCTAATGTTGGCAATTTAAATATGGTTCAAATAGTAATCAATACATGGAAGATCTATTAAAAATCTAACACTAAATCCTATCTTTTTCCTCTTTAACAAGTTATCTCACACCAAATCACAAGGGTAGTTATCATAAATGAGTTAATATGAGGTTTTCATGCAAATTTCTAAGATATGAGGGACCTATACAGTCATTTGGTCCAAACTACTTATCTTACAGACAGTTTAATTTTCTTAAAAGGAGAAAACTTTCCTTACTTTTCACACTTTCCCCAGCTCCCTCCCTTTCCTCCAATCTGGTCACAAATCTGATAGTAAGGAATAAATTCAAAACTAGTGAAGGGCGCTTGCCCTCAAGTCAAAAGCCATGACCAAAACAATGTCAGGAGCATTAGTTTTGGATCTCAAGAAGACACTATGGGATACAGACTCACCACCCAAAGTTAGTGTCGAGATATCACAAAAACTAATCACAATAATTGAATGGAAAACTCCACTCTTGGCAAAGTAAACAATGAACTTAGAAGATTATTACTATGACTTTATTCTTATCTTACTAAAATCTAAGTGCCTATAATGTATACAATGTAGTCTTAAATTACCAGAATGATATTAAAATACCTACTTAAATATCAATATTTACTGAGAAGTAACTGAATTGAGATCCATGTGAGATGCAGAAAAGTAGTTTTTTAGAGAAGGAAACGCTCATTAACAAAACTTCCTTTCTCCATTTCAAACCTATTTTTAGGTCAAAGCCTTCTGTATTTTATTTTATGCATCAGTTCTTCTTAACAATATTCAAACAACTCATTTTATCTTGGGCTAACAATACAAAGAGCTTCCATATAAAAGAAAACAAAATCAAATTTGGAGTGTGTGTGTGTTTTAGTCTTAGGGGGGAAAAGTCAGACCGAATCTTGAATACAATCTGGTACAAGGGAGACATTCAATAAATATGGAATGAACAAATGGATTCAAAATCATGAAAATAAATCCTACCATGTTCATTTATTAACAGAGAAAAAAACTCGCCACACCACTCAAAAAAATATATAAGGACAAATGAAAATTCTAGGCAATAATCACCTCCATAATATATTAGAAATATATATACATGTTGTTTCATTTAGGTTTATTATTAAACATATTTTATTTTGGTGTTGAGTCACGATGTCATTATACAATACTAATTAATACCTCAAATAGTCAATGTTTGTGGGTTAATATATTCCATTCAACATTTTAATAACAGTAAACAAAAACAGCTCAGCTATGCGGTAAAATCCATCAAACCACACAGATGGTTATAAGGTTTTCATTATGTGGTTTCCATAGCAATCATATTGCAAATCTGGAAGCTTCTTGCAAATAAGCAGCTTGTATTTACATGCCTCTCAGCTGCAGCACAAAACTCTTCAACATGTGAAGTTATTATTCCAATCACACATTGTTAGAAGAATCATCAGAAGATTTTGTTGATCAGACAAGATGAAAATAACAGAAAACTAACCGCAGAAGATAATTCAAACACAGTCATACATTTACTAAACTAATCAGTGAGTATTAGAAATATTCCGGCAGTCGTCAGAGGGTTTTAATATTATACCCAGTCAAAAATATGGAAGTTCCAGCAACAATCAGATCCCATGGAATCCAAAAGCTGAACTCCACTCTCTCTCCCCCTTTCAGAAGATATTTGGCCTTCCTTCTGAGTTGAGCAGAGAAAGAAAAAACTGAGTCTTCCCAAATCTTTTTAGGATGACTACCATTTGAGGAAATGCTTATGTGGGAAAAGTCAAGACCTTTTTTTCCCCTGCTAGATTAATCAATTTAATTTACAAATTGATCCAGTTCCATAACAGATGGATTATTACCCTAATAAGGATCACAAATCTGTCTAGCTATGCAGTTTTTACAAAATGGCTATTTCTTGCTTACTAATGTTCTTTGTTTAAGGACAAAATAACCAAAAGAGAAAAGCGATAAGCAAATGACACGTACAGCTGACATTGCTTGAAAAAGGCTAAAGACAATTTGTTAGCATCAAAAGAGGGTGTGTGATGTTCGCACTGGGGCTGAGGACTGATCTTATCACGTCTTCCAGGGAGTAGAGGACAACATGAGAAAATCTTCGACTCACAATGATTACCTTTCTCACTAAGTGCCTCCAGAAAACAGCTCTGCTGAATTCCAATGTATTTTAAAAGACATAAGACACAGAATCAAAAGCTATGCTCTGAAATAAAGACTGGGTGTAGATCTCCACCTGCCCCAACTTCATTTGATTATGAGACTAGTATGTTTGCCTCAAGAAAAGTTAATCATTTACTGCTTAAATGTTCATGCTGTATGCATTTATATCCATTAGGTAACTAAATCCTTAGGACAACTCTATGAGGTAACAACAGGTATTTTTACCATCATGTTATGGATGCAGAAATGAGACTTACAGAGCTTGAAGTGCTTGTCTAGGCTCACACACACAATAGAACAGGGACTGAAACTCCAGCATGTGCCACTTCTTTTCACCTTCTCTTCAGCTTACAGATGGGTTGTTTTCTAAAATGTCATTTGAATACTGGCTGTTTGTGGACCCGGAAAACATTTTCACAAAAGCGGGCAGATTCTATTCTGCCCATAGCCTTGTATGTGAAAGACATCTTAAGGTAAGCAATCTTTGCAGTGATAATCTAGAAACAGAATTTCAGGTTGGCATGCCCCCAAGACACATCTCCTTTCTGTTCTCCAGGCTCTCCTTCCCCACCTTTAATGTCTACACCCTCAAGTGCCCTAAAGCCAGCACATAATATTTGATACTATGAAAAGGTCTCTAATGCAACTCATAATTGAAATAACATTTCAGTTTTTTATAATGCATATATTATAAATACAATATATAAATATTATATTATAAATATATAAGTATAAATTGTAAACTTTCGATTATTTTATGATGAAATAATATTTCATAATTCTTTCTCATCAAATTTCAGTAAGGAAAACATGTTTCAATGTAGACAGTAACAGTGAGTCTTTTTACGAACAAAGAAGTTCGCTTACATTTCAGAGCAACAGACTATCTTTCACATTTCTCCAAGGGTTTGGGCACCAGGGTGCTGCAAGCAAGATGTCCCTGGCTGGGAAATGATGGGACAGAAATGATGGGGAAAGGAAGACCCCTCTGGCCAGTTCCAGCAGTACAGTGTAAAAGAGGGAGAAATGCAGAAAGGATTCACACAAATGGTACCTCAGCCCCTCTTCTCTTTGAGGACCTAAGGCAAGCTCCGAAGCTGGCAGTAGTGTGAGACAAGTGGAAGAGCAGAGTCAAAGGGGTATGTATGGGCAACGGAATTCAGACCAAGACAGTGAGGAAAAGTGAGTTCCTTAAGGGGCCTATAAATCCTGGACCACAGGTAAGTTAAAATATGGTAATTGAAATAAAATGATTTTTTAATCTGTTTAATAGACTGACATATATTTTACAGCAATAAAAGATAAACTTTTATAAAGACAGAAGCATGTACCTTTTAATATTATATGAAACTTCAAAAAAAAAAAAAAACAAACAAACCCCAAACAAACAAAAAAAAGAAACTTCAAGACGAACAGAAAGATAAAGACAACTGAAATGGTATATTTAGAGTCAAGCTTATTCTCCCGGAAATTCAGGCAAATTGGGGCCAACTACTATAGTTCTAGTACTCATGTAACCTTGAGACCATAATTCTCATCTCTGTAAGGTACCAAGAATAATGTCTACCCCATACCTCTCCGAACAGGATTTGGGCAGGACAATGACAAAATCAGATTTCTCAGGGGAAGGGAAAAAAGCACAATTAGCATGCAATATCAGGGTCATTACCTTAGAGCTTGGTGGTTTGCAATCATTTATGAATTTGGCAACCCAGAGGTTAATATGGTATAAAAGGCAACCAAATAAGCAATAGTTCTTCAATCATACAATCTAACTTTCAACCTCGACATTTTATTCTTATGGGGTTTGATAGGAAAAGCTTATCATTGCACTTCAAAAGCAAAAATAAACACCATTAGGATTATAAGTACATTTCTGTATTATATTAAGGTTAATAATTTATACACAAATCTGAAAACACAAAACTAATAAATTTTCACAGACATTAAACTTGCTATAGGCTGTCGGGGAAAAAAAAACCCTCAAATTCAAGTATGAATCCCATCTGACAGAATCTGGAGAGAATCTTAGGGAAAGAAACCTTAGATATAATCTAGTTCAACTTCCTTCTTTCATTAACAGGGAACCAGACTCGGGGTGTTGCATGACTGGCCCAAAGTCATGCAACTGGCACTCTGCTCTTCTCTCTTTGCACTGCCCTTCTATGCAACATGCACTGCAGACATTTCTGGAAAAGTCTCTGCTGCTCCAGAGGTACTTCTCTCTTCAGGAGCAGTCTTACAAGACTTGATCATCTACAGACAACTACTGCAAGTAAAGAAAGTACACAGGTTTAAAAATAAGGTTTTAATAGGCCAGATTCTGTTAGTCAAAAATGATGCTACACCCACAGAGGGCTAGACATGAGGAAGCAATGAGATGGGGCTCTTCCTTGTCCCAGTGTATTATATTCACGCATGCCACAATCTAAAATTCTCCTAACTACTCCATAAAGCTCAAACTCTTAGCTTTTTAATTAACATTTATAATCAATTCTGTGATATTAAAATTCTTTTAACCCAAGAATGTCAAATTAAATTATTTCGCAGTTACAGTAACCTCAATCTGGCTCTGGATTTCTGGTACAATTAGAGTTTGCTGCTAATAACAGTTCTGTTTTTTAATGTAAATAAACTCTTTTTAAAATATCCTTTTTGCTACAAAGGCAGTATCTATTCATTGCTAGAAGTCAGACATAGAGATAAGCAAAAATATATACATATCTTTAAATCATCCAAGACTTATCCATAACCACTATTAATATCTTTTCCTAGACTACCTTCACTCAGTTTCTGGTTTTCCTCCATTTTCATTTTTAGTAAAAAATATCCCAGTATATACATATTTCATTATCCACCCCCCATGTTTCTTATCCAAATGTACTTGTATTTTATTATAACTTGAATACCATTTAGAAAGTAAAATATTTCACCTCAACTGAGATTTTGGTTTAAATTTTCCCCTAAAAGAATACTATCTAATGATAAATAGGGTGGTGTTAAGATCATGTCATTGTAACTTGGCTGTTTTATAAAGATCTACAACTGCCTAATTCCAACCTTAGGAAAAAAGCAGAGAGACGGGCGCAGAGCTCATTTGTCACAGGCTTGGGCTCTGTGTCCTCTGTTTGCTTATGCAAATACTCATCCTCTTCACGTGCAGTGCCCATTAACCTCCTTTCTAAGAATCTAGAGAGAAAAAAAGCATAGGAGCATATGAGGAACCATCACCCACTGGACTTATTGGTTCCAGCTCCCTTGTAGCAACAGACTCTCCCAGAAGGTGGAGAGTCTATGAGGTCAAAACTATTTTTATATTAAAATGAAGACCTGTGCCTTTTTCATTGTGTTAACATTTGCACCAATGCTGCAAAGCGATGATGGGTAAACTGCTGACACCTCAGCATAAATCAGTGCAGTGGCACCAAACTGTCACTTTTTTCACTGCCTTGCACTAGCATGAAAGACAAGCCAGTTTCACCTAAGACTGTCCAGGATGAAGCAGTACAAATTATTATTTTCGTGTAATACCAACGCTGAGAACATGTCTTTTTAATATTCTGTGTGACAAAATCAGAAGAATGCATTATGCACACTTCTGCATTTCCAGATGTGCAAGAGATTGAGTGGCAAGCTGAACTAGCTGCTCTCTCATGGAACAGCATTTTTACTTGAAAGAATGAGTGACAGACACACTATGGTTACTCAGACGTGAGAATGTGGCAGATAGTTCCTCAAAAATGAACTAAGTGAGCTTATTATTTCAAAGAAAACAACATTTATTGCCATGATAAAATTTAAGCTTTCAAGCAAAAATCAGAGTTTTAGAATCTTAAATCTGCCACTGTGAGCTTGACCACTCTCCAGTATTTAAAGAAGTTTCTAGGGTGCCTGAGTGGCTTAGTGGTTGAGCGTCTGCCTTTGGCTCAGGTCGTGATCCCAGGGTTCTGGGATTGAGTCCCACATTGGACTCCCCAAGGGAAACCTGCTTCTCCCTCTACCTCTCTCTGTGTGTCTCTCATGAATAAATAAATCAAATCTTGGGCACCTGGGTGGCTCAGGGGTTGAGGATCTGGTCTGCTTTCAGCTCAGATCGTGATCCCAGGGTCCTGGGATCGAGTTTTGCCTTAGGTTCCCCGCAAAGAGCCTGCTTTTCCCTCTGCCTATGTCTCGTCTCTATGTGTCTCTCACGAATAAATGAATAAAATCTTTAAGAACAAATAAATAAATAAAATCTTTTAAATAAAAAAAGTCTTCTAATGTGATTGGTAGTGATATTAATGTAGTTAATTGTATTATAATTGTGCCAATATTTAGAAGTTCTGCATAATGCAGTGAACTGATATTTTCCAAATGACCAAGGTACAACATTACAAAAACATGCATGGTAAGAGATCCATGAATTTTAATGTAATGAAGTATGGGAAGTTCACTGATATGGTTTTAGATTCCACCTTGCAACTAGCCTTTTACTACTACTTGTCCAGTTTGTGTACAGTATCAAAGAAGAATATCTACAATTACCCCCCAGACTATTAAAACACTTCTGATTTCCTAGGTATGAGGCTGGGTTTCTCCATATGCTGACTGTACTTAAACCAAAACAACACATTCACAGCAGCGTGAATGCAGATGCAGATTTGAGAGTCTAAATATATTCTATTAAAACAGAATATTAAAACAGACATTCAAGAGATCTGCCAAAATGTAAACCATGCCACTCTTTTCAGTGATATTTTGGGGGAAAATATAATGATTTTTCCTAAGAAATACTTTACACTCACATGTCATGGGTTTATCATTGTGATTTTGAAAACTCATTAATAAACATTTTTGTATTTCTCAGTTTTAATTTCTAATATAGTAAATATTGAGAGGCATAACCCATATACATAGAGCTTTTTGGGGTCCTTAATAATTTTTAAAACTGTAAAGGGCTCCTGGAACCAAAAAGGTTTGGGAATACTGCCCTGTGTTTTTATTATTATTATTCAAGTTCCAGTTAACATACAATGAAATCTTAGTTTCAGGTGCGCAATATAGTGATACCACACTTCTATACATCACCCTGTGCTCATCACAAGTGCCCTCCTTAATCCTCTTCACCTATTTCACCCATCCCCATCCACCACCCCTCTGGTAGCTATCAGTGTGTTCTCTAGAGTTAAGAGTCTGCTTCTAGGTTGATCTCTCTCTCTCCTCTCTCTCGCTCTCTTTTCCCCTTTCTTAATTTCCATCTACAAGTGAAATCATATGGCATCTATCTTTCTGACTTATTTCAGTTAGCATTATACCCTCTAGATCCATCCACATTGTTGTAAATGGCAAGATCATTTTTAGTGAAATATCGAAACACTGTTGATTCACAACATGAAAAAATTGATAGCCTGCTAACCCAGAACACTACTTGATAATTATTTTATATTCCCAAAGCACACAATCCCAGGATTGAATCTCATTACAGTTGAGTCATATTGAGCCGCTGACCAAAACGCCTATGTGTTTTGCCACTTGCTAAAGCAAAGTCTTTCCTTTCTCATACTTGTGCATGGGATTTTTGGAGCAACTGTGATATTCTATCATGTGTCATCTTGTTAGATTTGATCCCTAATTTCAGTCTATTGAGGGCATAGCCTGTATATCTTCATCTAGGTACTGATGAATATGATGGTATGACAATATTGAGAATTAAGCTCTAAGGCATTCAGAAAATAAATTAATCAGCACCCTTTGGGCACAACTATACAGTCAGTTTCCAATGGTCTTTATATCCATAAAGATTTCATGAGAATCCTGGCCAAATGCCTCACTTAAGTCTAGTTATATGTCTGTCATTTCCCTGAACACCTAATGGGTTCTAGTAATCATTATTTCATCTTCTAGGTAGCAGAGAAGACTCCACTTGATGACTTATTTTAGAGTTCACGTCAAAGTTCCTAAACTGTCTACGGTTTGCAGAATCCACCTGTCATGGATAATGTCGTGCTCCTCCTAGGTGCCCTCTTCAAGACCAACACAATTATCCTCCAGTTGCTGGAACCCAGATTGCTGCTGTCCCTTACAAGGCACTTTCCTGAACTACAGGGAACTGCCTCTCTCATGATTATACCTCTCCCAGAGGAGCCAGGAACCAGTGATTAGCAGATGTGGGGACATAAAGACATGCCCCTTTGCCATAAGAACACCTTGAAGAATCATCCCAGACCCAGAACTCCCCAAGAGTTTGGCTGAAGCCTCCGTCCCAGCTGCACTGTGGGTTAGCTTCTTCCACCCAATTCTGCTTTCCTCGCTTTTTTAAAAGATTTTATTTTATTTATTTATTCATGAAAGACAGAGAGAGAGAGAGAGAGGCAGAGACACAGGCAGAGGGAGGAGCACGGTCCATGCAGGGAGCCTGATGTGGGACTCGATCCGGGGACTCCAGGATCATGCCCTGAGCTGAAGGCAGACGCTCAACCACTGAGCCACCCAGGGATCCCTGCCTTCCTCGCTTTCATATGAGGTATCCCTCAAGATCACTCACCAATAAGTCTCCTACATGCAACCATCTCAGAGTCTGTTCTGGGAAACCCAACTTAAGATACTGCAACTTTCCATTCTTTTTGAAGAGTTCATCATTTAATTGCTAGACTCTATACTTCTAGCATCGCTCTCTTTCCACAGGCTTCCTTCAAAATCAGCAATAGTAGTTCAATTACTTCATTTACAACTGGTCTTGTGATACAGTCTTATGTAAGCCAGAGGCAAACTTACCACCTATTCATCTTTAATACATGACTCAAATGTCCCCCAACTTAGAATGCTTTCCCCAAAGTCCTCCAGGCAGCTAGGTGCTCCCCTTTGTAATCTCCCAGCCTTGGTACAGGCCTCCATTATCACTGCTCTCACAGAGCACTCCAAACATTTGTCTACTTGGCTCCTTTCCTTCTGAGTGCTCCTCCACCAGGCCTAACAGAGGGGCTGAAACAAACAAAATGTGTTCCAGGAATGTTTGATGATGAATGAAAATCAAATGGATTTCGGTTAGCTGGGTATTCTATTGAATCTCTTTGCCGGTCCTTGGCTTCTTCTGTTACCCGCTACCAATCTTATCAGTTGGAAGATACTTCTTGACAGAAAAGGAGCAAATTAAGTAGAAACTGATTCCTTGGAATTACCACCCCCCATAAATTTTGAAAACAAACGAAAACACAGAACAATTACACACCTTTTATTATACTTAGCATAACTTACAAATTTCAGTGCTTTTCTTGTTTTCCTTGGTTATTTGGCCATTTCAGTGCTTGATCTATCACCCTGTAAAAGTTGTATTAATTGGACAGACTATAGCACCAAGACACTGATACATTTTTGTTTCTCTCTCCCTTTCCCTCATTGTGATCATTTGGAATTAAGTGCTATTTTAAAATACTTGTTTGTCTTTAACACCATACATTTGTACCTATTCTCTCTCTGAATTTTCTGAAATCTGCCTTGCTAAAATCTACAGAAATGCAGTGTGGCTGATGGCCAGTTTTCTCCTCATCGGCTATGATGGATTCTAAGATGACAACTGTTTTTTGTCTGCTTTTTTCCACAATTAAATATGGATATGCCACAGCTTCCCTATTTATTTCCTGCATTCTTTGGCCTCCTCCATTGTTTATGGGCCGCATCATGTCTAAAGTCTACATGAAGAAGGAATAAGACGCAGTGGAAGTGACGGCTGAGTGCTTTCTTTCCCTCTCCATACTCTTAATGTCAGGTGTTCTTAGTTGAAGACTCCTCGGTGGTAAATCCAAAAAAAAAAAAAAAAATTGCCCTTCTGATCCCTGGTTCTGCATGTCTCAGGCACAAGAACCTGAGGGTGAGCAGAAAGTCATTCTTGGCTTCTTAATCCTTTGTGCTCAATTGGCTATGCTTGAAAGAAATAGTTACCACCTGCTTAGAAGCCCTAAATCCAAGGAATGGAGGAGATGGAGTACACAGTATTAAATATTTAATATTTATAGGGCAATTATCAAATAGCAGCCCCACTTGTATTTTTCTATTACCACCATGTGCTCCCTCTGTGATATGCAACTTCCAGGTTGGGACTAGATATTATGAACGACATCAATATCTCTGGCATGCCACCATGCTGTGTTGTTCACCTAGAGTAGTGGTTTTCAAACTTCAGAAGGCTTGTTCAAACCCAGGTTGCCAGGCCCCACCCACAGAGTTTCAGGTTCAGTAGATTTGGCACTGTGCAGTTCTAAAACTTTTCCAGCCCATGTTGCTTGTCCTGGGGTCACACATTGAGAACCACTGACATAAAGGCAGACCTTCTGGGGCTTCTTTTACATGAGGGTTCAATGGTTTGTGTTCTATTATAATTTGAATATAAGTTAATTAGAACATTGTATCTCCAAATGTTACTTGCCTTTTAAACTTCAAAATATAGGCATACTCCACTAAATAACACTAGCATAAAATTAATTATAATGAAATTAGTAATGGAGAAATTAATCCCGTATCAATCCCAAAGTATAGAATGGAACTATAGAAATGCAAATAAAATTTGTATTCCAGAAGTTCATGTTACTCTCTTTTACTGGCTATACAAATTTAGCAAGCTAATTAAACTCTCTGAACCTCAATTTTAATCTGGAAAACAGAAATACAAAATTTACTTTAGAGAATTATTGTGAGAGTAAAATGAGGTGAAGTGGCCAATATAATGCTCAGTGCAGTGAAGATTTACAAATCAAGTGATTTTAATAGTAATCTGAGGATTGTCTATGTACCAAGCACCATGCTAGGCTAGCCAGTAAATGCATAAATCTCATTCAACCCTAAAAACCCTGTGACGAAGGTATTGCTGTTAGTCTCATTTTGCAGATGAAGAAATGAAGGCATAGAAACATTTAAGTAACTTGCTCAGCATAACACAGCAATAAGGAGTAGTGTCAGAATTTGAATACAGGCAACCTGCCTCCAGAACCCAAGTTCTGAAGTGCTTTGCTTTTTCTTCCCTTTCGATGGAAGACATTGCATAGATCACTTGTTCTTGTATTTGTTAATTAATTAAACAGCACTTTAACCTACTGCCATAACATGTTACTTATGAGAAAGTTAATATTCATGATGTCATATTGACATATATTCTTTTTTTAAAACACTCTTCAATGACAAAATAACTTGCCTAAGTCTGACAGTATAAAAAAAAATAGCTCCTTTGAAAAATAGTGTACCCTGCTGAAAAACAGAAGAGTCATGTTTGTAATGGCCACAGAAAAGTGAAAAGCTTGGCATTTGCCCCCTCCATTTTTCTTTCAGTTGGAAGGCAGCTTACAAATGGAAAAATCATCTCCCATCACCTCCCTCTCAGAGGCTGAATATGATGAAAAAACAGAGGAAGGCCAAGCCCTGAAGCAAGCAGAGCCGAGAGCAGCTTCCGTCCTAGCCAGGAGCCTAAGAAGATTGATTAATCCTGAATGAGATAGCTATAGTTTCTCACCAGATTTGACTGCAGTAAGACATGAAAAATGCAGCAAATTAAAGCACTTTACATAATACAAAAGAATGGCTTCTTGAAACAAAAATTTCCATGTACCTAGGAGGGGATGTGCATGGACTTTCAGAACTATGTTTTTAAGGCATTTTCAATTGTAATTTTCTGACACACAGATAAATTTATGATAAAATGTTACAATGCCTAGAAAATGAAAGATTCCCTAGAACTAGTTTATTTCTGTAGCGAGGAATTGCCAAAAGAAGCTAGGTAGAACTTGCAGGGGGAATAAGGAGTGAGTGGTACAGAGCTCTTCTGACAAAAGTCTTGGGGTTCATTCCTGCAAAATAGTATCTGATGTTCTCTGAAATATGTAAGAATAAAAATCTGAACTTTAAAAACACATGCACGTGCATGCGCGCGCGTACACACACACACACACACACTTACAGAACTACTACATGACCCAGCTATTCCACTTCTGGGTATTTAGTCAAATAATACAAAAACACTAATTCAAAAAGATATCTGAACCCTGATGTTCACTGCAGCATTACTTACAGTAGCCAAGATATGGAAACAAACCAAGTGGCCACTGATACATGAATAGATAAAGAGAAGCATATGTGTAAAATGGGATACTACTCAGCAACAAAAGAATAAAATCTTGCCATTTGCCACAACATGGATGGACCCTGAAGGTATAATCTAAGTGAAATTAGACAGAGAAAGACAAATACCATATAATTTTCCTTACACGTGGAATCTTAAAAGAAGAAAAACAAAGAAACAAAGAAAATAAAGCAAAACAAATTCATAGATACAGGGAATAGACTA
Source organism: Canis aureus (assembly GCF_053574225.1). Taxonomy (NCBI): domain Eukaryota; kingdom Metazoa; phylum Chordata; class Mammalia; order Carnivora; family Canidae; genus Canis; species Canis aureus. Next base: position 21,075,038 of record NC_135628.1, on the reverse strand, counting down.
GCAGTTACCGAGGGGAAGGATGTCAAATATATCATGGTGGATGGTAACTAGACTTGTAGTGGTGATCACTTTGTTGTGTGAATTTTAAAGCTATACATCTGAAACTTAATAGGAAAAAAAGGAGAGGGGGTTAGGAACCACACTTGGCTCCCTAAAGGGATAAGTTGAATTCTCATCTGCAAAGTGTCTTTTGCTTGGATTCCAGAAATAAGGCCAACATAAATAAAAGGTCTATGCTCATGTAAATGGGCCAGGGTATTTTTAATGTACATGGCAGGCAAACCAGATCGTATTTTTTTAAGGTCTCACCCAACAGTGGCCCAGGGTAGCACCTGGAGTAAATGTATCCATTCTGGAAAGACAAATCCTTGCCACCTTAGGGACCTCTAAGTCTAGGTAGTGTCAGTGCTCTCAAACTAACCCCCAGCTTATTTTCCAGTATGACAAAGCATTCTTGTTCTCCGATCCCAGAATCAGACTGTTCAGATTTTTTTAAGTTAAATATGACATGTTACAAACTTTCCTGGCATTTTTAGTTAAAATAAAGGTTATGCTATAATTGTGTATATTAAAATACAATTTAGGGTTTATTTCTAATTAATTAAATAATGCAATCAAACATGTAAATAAAATGACACGTCCAACCATAGTACTTAAAGGGTCATTCAATGTTTATTGTCCTTATTTAGAGCAAATCATGGATTTAAAGAGAATACTTGAAATGACTTTGAACCTTCCTGAACAGTCTAATTAGGAGAATACTGTTAGCTACCTGAAGTAGTTTAATTGCATGACTTATTTATACCTACTCTAACTAAATAAGTGTGTAGTTATCAACCAGCTATTCTGGAATTCAAGTTATAAACAATTTTATCCTATGATTCTTACTTAGCTTTAGAAAATAATTCCTGGATTAAAAAACTCAAAAAGAAAAATGATCTCAATATAGTTCACTTTCGTGAGGAAATATAATACACTGCTTGGCGTGTGTCCACAGGAAAAGTCTGGCTCCCAGATGCTTCTTGCCAGCCCACAGTGGATTTCATGATGTTTAAACAACTGACAACATGCACTCATAGCACTGATGACATAGTGACCAGAAATTCAGCAGGAGCCTGTCTCCTGGGTATTTTCATATATTGAAAAGTAGTATCAAAACAATACAAATCACAGACACACTTGACTAACCCAAAAGATTCAACACAATTCAGTTAGGCTTTTTTAAAGTAGATGTCACCAAGATCACATACAAATTTACTTATAAAACTTGTTCTACCAGTACAAGAAACACAAATTAAACGTATCAATGTTTTTTGTTTTAGTCTTGAAAATGAAAAACACAAACTCTAGTTTGCTTCCTATATCAAAAATCCAACAACAGATTAACTGTTTCCATAGCTCATTCATTATAATCATATGATCTCCTGGAAGCTGTAGCTGTTACTATTAGTATAAACCAAATGAAATTCCCAATATTTTACCACTTCTGAACTCCAAAAACAATAACCTTGTAAGACTAAAGGGGACAGTCTCAAAATTTTGATACCATAGTGGTAACCTAATTACCTTAGATATATAAAATGTTCTTCATAACTGGCCGGCAAGTGTATCATTAAACTGGAATTATACACTTTCTAACCAGGAAGATTCTGAGTAAAATCTACTTCCTACTGTAGCACATTCAAGCATAAACAAAATACTGTTAATATTTAATATGAAATCGGCTGTCACAAATGTAGCCAACAGTGAAAAAGCCATGATACAAATAAAATCACTTTGTGTGCTTTTTCCTATTTCTAGATGACAAGTTTCTTGGAGATGATATTCTCTCTCTTAATAACAAATAACTTCTGTCACATAATGTTTATGCCACGTAAGTTTTGCAAATCAATAGTGCAAAAACTGGTATGACTTTATGGGAGAGAAAATGATTGATCAGCATAGGGAATAAAATATGTTATTTATTTATTTATTTATTTTTAACTTTCTTTTTTTTTTTTTAATTTTTATTTATTTATGATAGTCACAGAGAGAGAGAGAGAGAGAGGCAGAGACACAGGCAGAGGGAGAAGCAGGCTCCATGCACCGGGAGCCCGACGTGGGATTCGATCCCGGGTCTCCAGGATCGCGCCCTGGGCCACAGGCAGGCGCCAAACCGCTGCGCCACCCAGGGATCCCTAAAATATGTTATTTAAATTAGAAGAACTTCATTTGATTGGAATGCCAACCCCATTTTTAAGATATAAAATTTTTTTTTTAAGATAGTCTTTTTTAAGATAGTTTCATGTAACCACATTAACCTCATCTGACATGACCTCAAATACAAAAACATATTATTCTTCACTTATAAAACCAGAGCACACATTTGGATCTGGATGGATCTCTATGTTGATATAACTTTTGAGTAACTCTTCATATAGACAGCTGTCATTTTTTTCTAAATAGTAATCAGCAGCCATTTAAGACCTCTTCTGTCACAGATTCAACAAAAAAATTTTTGTACAGAGAAGCAATTAATAGTAAGTCTAATACCCTTTGTGCTCAGGAGAAAAATATTAAACACCTTACATCTGCCTAGTATATGCCCAAATTTTTATTTGACTTGAATTAAAGTATACAAATCAAAGACTTATAATTAACTAAGTCTCTATTGTTGGGTATTTGCAATTACTAATTACTTATGACTAGGAATTCAGCCTCTAGTAATATGGTCAACCAGCTGAAACAGACCTATCTCTCCCTACTTGGTCAAAGGGGGATAAAGACCATTTGCAGGGTGGGGTTAAGGCTGGAGTTTTAACATCTTCACAGATACAGGAGACGTGGCCTTGGGCCCATGAGAAGCAGAGAGCTAGAAGTAAGACCCCCACCCACCCAGGGAAACCACAAGGAAGCTTTTTGTCTTTCTAGGGCTCTGGATGGTGGTGCTCAGAGGGGGAGGGAAAAGGTTTCCTGTGAGAAATCAAAACCCCAGGCCTGCACAATGTGAGATCCAAATTTATACTCTCCTCAAGTGTGGTTTTCCCAAGTCAAGACATTTAACATAAAAATTGTGAAACTCTTGGGGCTCTGACAGAAGCAAATGCAAAACCATTGTGCAGGACCATTTCCAGAACACAGGGCACACAGCACTCCTGCAGGGGCAGCGAGAAAACCTGATAAGCTCACAGTACATAGTGAGGAGGAGAGATACCCAAGTAAAATAGGCAATTCCTGTGTGGCCAGCTCTAATAGAAGTCAACATTGATTGTTATGAGACCACAAACAGAAGCTAAGAAATTAAGGAAAAGTCCAAGGAAATGTAAATCTTTATTTTCATGGCACTGCTAAGCTAGAGATTCAAAATACAAATTGCACTGGTCCCTTTTGCTTTCACCCAGTGAAGAATTGATCCCGCGTGAATATTTTCTGGGGCTTTGGACCATCTGGTTTTTAATGTCTCAAGCAATGGGGTTTCTTCCACCACTTCCTTTGGAAATTCTTTTGTTGTTGTTGTTGTTGGGACAAAAAAAAATTCGTTTAAATGTTAAAGGGGCTTGGAAGTTATTTTTAAAAGTCTTGTTCTTGTTAACTCTTGGTTAAATCCTTTCATGAATACAAATTCCCCTCTCTCCCTGTGACATGCAGATGCTATAATCTGGCCTCTTCCAAATATACCAGTAGTCACCCCACCTGAACTTTTTTTTGAAAGGGTCTTCATTTAATAAGCTCCCTGACCTTAATCATTTCACTTTCATCTTCAGAATGCTCCTCAGGTAGTGTTCACAACCACATTTTGTTCACTGGGTATGATCCTTTCAGATATAAAAGCTACTGGCAGACACTTGGCTTTGATCATTGTTTCTTCAGTCTCTTATTACTTTTCCAAAACTATTTCTTACTGAATATTTTATATTGCTATTTAACAATCTTGTGTTTCATTGATCTCTACTATATCCCCAGTGCCTAACACCGTGCCTGACATAAAACAGCTGCCTAATAAATATTTGTTGCATGAATGATTGATAATAATTTGTTGCATGGGATGTGGATGGAGCTAGAGGATATTATGCTAATCAAAAGAAGTCAGTCAGAGAAAAACAAATACCATGTGATTTCACTCACATGTGGAATTTAAAAAACAAAACAAACAATCACAAAGGAAAAAAAGAGAGGGGGCAAACTAAAAAACAGACTTTTAACTAGGGAACAAACTAATTGCTGTCAAAGGAGAGGTGGGTGGGGGGATGGGTGAAATGGGTGATGGGGATTAGAGAGTGCACTTGTGATGAGCAGTGGGTGTTGCATGGCGGTGTTGAGTCACTAAACTGCACACCTGAAACTAATATTACACTGTATGCTAACTGGAATTTAAAAACTTTAAAAAAATAATTTGTCGCATGAGTAACAAGCAGTTGAATTGTTCCCATAGAAGTTAGGCTTTTTTTTATTCCATTTTATGTTTCATTTTCTTCACTGCTCCTTTCCCATTCAGTTATTAGAATTTTAAATGATTATTTCACAATACCTTTAAATTAATGCCAGGCTCTTAGGAAATATTAAATAAAAAAGCAGGCTCAAAGCTCACATATTTTCAAGGGTCCAGACGTGTATCTACATGTTTTGGGGTTAATGTCTTTTCCAGTTATGCCTTAAGCAATATGTAGAGAGATTATATTTTATTATGAATATGAATGACCTTCACCTTGACCTGCCTAATCAAGCTAGATTTCCAGAAAGAACTAAGATGTAAAGTAATTCTTGAAAGAAAACATAGGCTGACTAGGAAGCGAAATGAGGTTATCTGGTATGTGAGAGAGTGTAACAGGCGATGTGAAATCAGGAGCAGGACATGTATACAGTGGACTGAGAAAAGGAGCTGGCTTAATTGAAGGAAAGGGTGTGGAGCGGAGAAGGGAAACAAAGGATTTAAAGTAAGCCAAGGCTGGTACCAGGAGTGAGCAAAATGAATCTTGACCACAGTCTTCCTCTTTTTTAGACCCTCCAAGGACTCTTCCATGCCCACCAAAACAAAGCAGTGGCTCAAGAGATCATTTTTAAATGATCTCTTAACTTTGATTTCATGATCCCTGAAGCTGCTTATGCAACTTTCCATATCTGAGTTTATTTTTAAACATGAAGCTCATCATTTCCTTACTAGTTACGTTAAACCCTGAGTTTTATCCTTGCAGATGTCAGCTTTTAAAAACCAGTTATGATCCTGTGCTCTTTAGACCTACTCTACCTGTGGTCTTTAATGAATGAGTGGGAGCAAAGGAGGTCATTTCCTGGGAAATGTCTTGCTTGAGATGACTAGCCTACCACAGGGAAATGGTAACTCAAGTTGGTCCTGTTGCTCACAGTACATGATCTATCTTTAATAGTATAAAAGATTGATGATATTAGAGCTTTTCATCACTCAATGTATTACATTTCACAAATTTATTTATTTGAGACTATGTTCACTGGAACAGTAATGTTAGATTTTAATGAGGTTTTGGCAGATTAGCCATACTTCAATATACCACTGATCGTATACTGGTTAGTATAATCATTCTTTTAGGATCCTGCAGTAATTAGTGTTATTAGGAAAATCATCATGGAGGGAAATAAAAGAGTTTCTCTTAACTAATAGGCCTCTCTCACTGAAGACTATATTATTCAGGTATTATTTATAGACTTTTTATGAGGAGGGCACTTGTCTAAGTATTATTTTAGTGAGTGCCAAGAAATATAAGGTTTGATCCCTACCCTCAAGGAGCTTGTAAATATAATAAAGATATAAAGATCCATCTATTTGCTGAAAAAATAATGACATGAAAAGTAATATAAGATTTCTAGAACAGTGGATAACAACATAAAAAAAAGAATGCCACAAAGCTGCGTGTGGTGAGTTTTCAAGTGTATGGTGCTATAGAAGTTAAGAGGAGTAGAGGTCATTTTATGCTGAGAGGGGCAGAAGAGGCTTTATAGGGAAATGGGATTTGATGTGAGCCTGGAAAGTCTAGAAAAAGTGGTTAGCAACTGAACTAAGGGGAGAGCATTCCATACAGATGGACGTACAGGAACAAAAACGTGAGGTCAGAAAAGTAAGGGATGTCTGAGGGAGAATGAAGAGGAAGCCAGTTTGTTGAAACTGGGTTGTTTGTGCAGTGGAACAGGGGACTGAGCTGGAATGTGAGTCTCAGTCAGCCCAGGGAAGACCTCTGGATGCCAAAATAAGGACTACAGGCTTTGTCCTTTGGGAAGTGGAGAGCCATTCAACATTTTGTAGCAACAGAAAATAGGATGTGCAAAACTTCTGAATTTTGCTTTTCTTGAAAATATCTTCCCCATTAAATGAAAAATTAATCCATTTATGAGGGTTTATTTTTTTAAGATTTATTTATTCATGACACACACACACACACACACACACACACATACACACACAGACACACATACACACACAGATGCAGAGACATTGGCAGAGGGAGAAGCAGGCTCCCCACAGGGAGCCTGACACAGGACTCTATCCAGGATCCTAGGATCATGCCCTGAGCCAAAAGCAGACACTCAACCACTGATCCATCCAGGCATCCCTATAAAGGAGGTTTTAAATTCTTTTATATATGTGGTCTCCTGGCATTGGCCGAGACACTTTTTTTTTTTTTTAAAGATTTTATTTATTTATTCATGAGAGACACACACAGAGAGAGAGGCAGAGACACAGGCAGAGGGAGAAGCAGGCTCCATGCAGGGAGCCCGACATGGGACTCGATCCTGGGTCTCCAGGATCAGGCCCTGGGCCGAAGGCAGCACTAAACCACTGAGCCACCTGGGCTGCCCTGGCCGAGACATTCTTGATAAAAATGTTAATGCCCAGATGGGCAGAGGACATATTATAATACTGTGTTTAGTACTGTCTTATAATACTACACAGTGTTTGGTACTATACCATTCTATACTTATAAAAATACTGTGCTGTGCCCAATAAATATAGAGAATCTCCAAGGGCATTTTGCTTATTTTTTAAAGACTTGTTTATTTATTTTAGGGATGAGGGGCAGAGGGAAAAGGAGAGAAAAACTCAAACAGACTCCCTGCTCAGCATGGAGTCCCACATGGGGCTGGATCTCAGGACCCTGAGATCAGACCAGAGCTGAAACCAAGGGTCAGACACTTAACTGACTGTGCCACCCAGGCACCCCAAGGGCATTTATCTAATGGAAGGACCACAAAGGTTCTAAATGGGTTTAGAGAAAATACTGTATTTATACCAAAATTATACAATGGTGTAATAAATATACAGAATCAATAAGAGTATTTTCATTGTTTCTGATGGGTGAATATAAACATTCTACATGGGTGTGGAAAGGGGGAATATGGCCAAGGATAGAGTAATCCTACTGGACTTTGGAACTGGTAAGAGTGTGATTTTGATAGGTTGATAGATTTATTGACAGATCTACCTATATATGTTTAGTTTTATTGTTTTTTTTCTATATTTAGATATTCATATTATTTGTTTCTCTGATTAAATTATATCATATTTGAGGGCAGGGCTATTTATTCATCAGCTTAGCATCCACTCTATATCTTGTGGCTAATGAGATTATATTAGAAAATATGGTAGATTTGATTGTGGACTGGTTGAATGGAAAAACGAAAATATTAACCAGAAGTTTTATTAATTTACTGTTTGAATATATTTTTGTCCTTTAATTACTTTATTAATGCAACATATTGATTTAGGACAGGTACCTAGTACTACGTAGGTGATGAAAGGCATGGAGATGAAGCATAGGGTAGGAATAAAGAATGGTTAAGAGTTCAGTCTAATAACAGGTATGAGCAGTGGGAACAGGAATGTAAAGGTAAATGTAGGTCACATCATACAAGGGGTTTGGGCTGGGCCAGTGAGCTTGGACTTGACTTCCCAGGCAGTAAAGACCCATAAAGTTTACTCAGCAAGGGATTACTTTGACCATGTTATGTTTTAGGAAGATCAATCTGTTGGTAGTATGTAGAATAGATTATCAGGTTACCTGGTGAGACAGACATACACAGGAAGTGGGGAGAGCATATAGGAGCTCTGATGACCCAGAAGCATTGCTGAAAACTGAGCAGTGAGCTGGGGATGGATGATGCTTCAGAGACAGAACTGGTAGTAATTGGCAACTGACTGGGCAGGGGAGTGGAGATTAAGGAAGGAATCAAGGATAGTTTTGAGTTTTATTTTTTAAAATCTGCATGACTATTAATGCTAATAGAAGTAGAAAAGGAGGAAGAGCAGTAGTAGTAAGGCAGATGCTGAATTTGATCTTAGATACAAGCCTGACATGACAACCAAAAGTCACTTGAAATATAAGGCCAAAGCTCAGAAGAGAGGTCAGATGTGAAGATGAGATTTGATTGGTATAGTACTCTTACTGGTGTCTTTTGTACATGTGTGCCAGTAAATGATCACTTGATAGCTAAAGATAAAGTGACTTTCACATGTTTCTGCTGAGAGGCAGTACAGTTATTGGCTAGGAGTCAGAATGCATTTGTTCAAGTCCTAATTCCACCACTTAGTTGCCTTACCCATAAAAGAGAGACAGTAATAATACTTAGGCCATAAAATAGTTACTCATTTATTGATACTTAGGAAATTAATTAATAACTAATAATCAATTAGTTAAAAATAATTACCTGGCACATACTAAGTGTTAACCATGATTGTTATGATTATCATACCACCTTTTAATTCTTTCGATGAACTAGCTACTCAGTGAAGACATTTTAACTTTTGCTCTAAATGTTTAGATGTTGGTCTAGATGTTTTACTTTTTCTACTTCCTCAACGCTACACTGAACCTCTCTGAGCAGCTACCCTTTGTGGTTTTTTTTCTAGTCCTGGCTGTCTCGGGGCCTTTGCAATTGAGTGTCCCCTGTGCGTAGAAGAAGTTGTCTTTTTTTTTTTTTTTTTTTTTTTTTACCAGTTTTATCCAAAAGGCTTCAGTTTAAATGTCACCTCTCCCGTGACCACAGACTAAAACACCTTCTGGCACTTTTACAATCCGCAATTATCTTCAGAGACACAGTCCGCTTTTTTTAAATGCCTAAACCTCCAACAGCTAGAACAGAACCTGGTATGTAATGAGTCTTCAATAAATGTTTGTTCAATCTATTAATTCAATGCCTAATAAGAAGAATGTATAATGAGAAGACAAAGTACAAATAATTTTAAAAAAAGCTCCACTATTAAAGAAATAACAGATAAATAGAAAAATCATTTGAAACAATCAGCAAGCATCAGGAAATGGGGCCATCTAGAACAGGGCTGAGATGCTTATTTATAAACATTACATATAACAAGAAAACAAGACGGCAAAAGCCAAAGGAAAAGACAGTTTCAAGAAGAAAGGGGTGGCCAGTAAAATAAAATTTCTGGAGGTGAATTTGAGGACAGAAACTAATGACTGGGACAGTACTTGTGACTTTGAGGAAGCTGTATTAGTTAAGGGATTAAGAATACAAAATCAATTGCCAGGGGTTAAAGAGTAAGCAGGTGAGGAAACAATGGCTCTCCCATGAATTTTGTGCTAAAGAGAAGCAGAGTTAGGTTGCACCTCCTGCACCAGGATCAGGAATATGGAAAGAGGCCCAGACAAGGAGCCAGGAAGTTTAGGATCTGGTTCCAAAGACAGCTCAAAATGCCACTCTACCTCTGAATTTCCTTATTTGTCTCTGAGAAAAACTTTCCGTCTCATATCAAATCCCATAATAAGAAACAAAAGGGCTAACAGAGACATAAGCATAAGGAGCTGCGATTTCTTTGTAGAAATTCTAATGAAGTTATACTTAAGAGGGGCAAATCTGTAAAAGAATGTCTTATTTGAAACAAAATCAAAGTCAAATTTCACTTGAGCTTAAGTTAGACTGGTCTTTTTCCTACTTTGTTAAAGGCTTGCATTTACTCAACTCAAGCACTTGCCGAAGCCAGATATGAAGAGTGCTTATATTTATCACTGACATTTTGTTGAACTTGTCCATTCTTATTAATCATTGCTTTAAAATAAGCAGCTGGGTACTCTTAGGAAGTTGATATTCCCAGCTGACCTCTCTGCAAACACAGCAAAGCCTTGATGATCTCTTGTGCAGTCTGTTTCTGTGGATGTATGTGCTCATGCAGGTATATGGATGTGTGTGTATATTTTTTCTGGGCCCTAAAGAAGCAAATAAATTTTTGCAAAGCTACTACAAATGTTATATTCTATCTTCCTAAAGCATGGAGAAATTAAAAACAAAAGCAGCCTCTGATCTGTTTATACTCTACTTGGGAAGTGAATCATTTCTGCAGAATAAAGATTCCAGTTAAAAAGGCTGATACAAAGGTAATTAGAAGCTCTATCTTAAGACTAATTCTTGAGACTTCTTGGTGCTAAGAGACAAAGTGCTCAGTTATATGTAGATACAAAACCTACAATGTGAATATTTCACCTTCAGGCACAGTTTCAAAATTCTGCATCCATGGTACACAAAAAAATCTTCAGGATGCCTGGATGGCTAAGTTGGTTAATTGCCTGCCTTTGGCTCAGGTCGTGATCCCAGGGTCCTGGGATGGAGTCCCCATATCGGGATCCCTGCTCAGCAGGGTGTCTGCTCCTCCCTTTCCCCTCTTGGCCTCTCTCCCCCTCATGCTCTCTCTCTCTCATTCTCTCTCAAATAAGTCTTTTAAAAAAAATCTTGATGGCTCAGGCCCACAAGTGTGATTTTTCTTCTTGCTTTATAAGTGTCAGCATTTTAGTTCTGATGAGAGTGGTTGACATTTGCTTGCCTTCTTGTTCAAAATTTTAAATATTCTGATTCTTATGATTATATTACTAGGATATTCTAATAATTATTCTAACGGTTCCCCCTAGGCAATATAAACATAAATATGTGTGTCCAAAAATTTAGAATATGGTGGCTAAATGATCCAAACCATCAATAATTTATATGAGTCTATTTGGTTCTTTAAAAAATAAATCTGATCAGGACACCTGGGTGGCTCAGCAGTTGAGCATCTGCCTTGGATTCAGGGTATGATCCCAATCCAAGGATCAAGTCCTGCATCAGGCTCCCTGCGAGGAGCCTGCTTCTCCCTCTGTCTGTATTCCTGCCTCTCTCTCTGTGCCTCTCGTGAATAAATAAGCAAAAAATCTTTAAAAAAAAAAATCTGATCTTTTTTCATGGGGTCCTTTTCACTTGTTACAGTTTCTATTCCTTCTTTGGTCTCTTTAATCATTTCATTTATTTTATAGTCTTATCCCACCTTTTTTTATAGTTTTCTCAACTCTAGTTAATTAGGGATTAGTTCTCTCATTTGTTTTACTCACCACCATATCCCCCTAAATAGAATTTAAGGCCCATGCCACAAGTTTTTATTTTCATTATTTTGCCTTTCCAAACTACATATTTTGTGATTTACATTGTGATTTCCTCTTCTACCTCATGAGCTATTCAGAAATTTATTTTTCAGCCTCCAAATGCAGGGGCTTGGGTATTTTTACCTACCTTTTTAGTGCTGGTTTCTAATTAAATTTCATTGCAGTTAAAGAATGTAGTATGATATAGATTCATAGAAATTTGTTGAAGAATTTGATTGTGAACTTATACAGGGTCAATTTCCAAAAATATTCTATATGTATTGAATATCTTTCCAGATGGCAGACAGTTCATTGACTTTTTTTTGGTTCAAATCTTTCACACATTTACTAATTTTTTGCCTCCTTGGTCTACCAGTTTCTAAAAAGTGGTATGTTAAAATCTCCCACTATAACTGAAGATTTGTCAAATTTGTCTTATAAAGACATATTTGCCTTCCAGATTTCAAGGTTATACAGTTAGGTGCATTTAAGCTTTATATTTTTATTATGTGTGTCATTCTGTAGTCCTACTGTTGCTTTATGCCTTAAATTTTATGTTGTCTAGTGTTAACACAGATAGCTGCTTTGTTTGAATAGGATTGCCTGGTTTATTTCCATTCCCTTACTTGGAAAATTTCTATGTGCTTTTTGTTTCAGAAATAGCTCCTCTAGGAAGATTGCTGCTAGATTAAAAAACAAAAACAAAAACAAAAACAAAACAATCCAATGAAGGATGCCTGGGTGGCACAGTCAATTAAGCGACCAACTCTTAGTTCTGGCTCAGGTCATGATTTCAGGGCTCTGCGTTCAACAGGGAGCATGCTTGAGATTCTCTCCCTCTTTTCCCTGTGCCCCTTCCTCCACAAAATAAATAAATCTTTTTAAAAAATAGCCAATGTGATTATTTGTCTTTTACTAGATTGAATTAATCAAGTTCTATTTATTGTAATTATCTTTGTATTTGGGCTTACTTTTACCATGTTGTCTCTTTGCTCCTTTTTCTTTTTTTCCTTCCTTCTTTTGGATTTAAATTTTTTTCTGTGATCATCTTTTATTTCCCCTTGGCTGCTTTGGGAATCTCAAGATCGCATTCCTGTTTATGTAGTACTCACCTGGAAATTGTAACCTGCGTTTCCTACCAAAGACCATACTTACTCCGGATTTCCCTCCTCTCTCTTCCTGAAAGAACAACACTTAGCATGCTTTTGCCACCTCCCCCTTCCCTCTTGCCCCAGCTACGTTTTTTTTAACTGTTAGCTAAATTTAGTTTTATTTCTAAAGTTTTAAATTAAAAGAAAAGGCTTATTTAAAAGTAACTCATGGCTTAAGTTCCTGATATATTTTACCTATGTCTATGTCTGCTCTTGTTTCTTGCCTCGCCACTTCTCCTGAGTTCACTTTCTTTTGGCTTAAGTACATAGTGATGACTGGAACTGGAGTTTGAATGTATGTTTGCCTCCCAAGTCCTTGTGCTCTGGCACAACGAGTTAACTGGCCACAGACATAGAGAAAGGCATTCTGTGTATGCAGGGCAGGGGGTGGAGCCTGAAGATATGAGGCAGATGGAGAGGAAGACAGAAGTAAGGATGGTTTGAGAGGTGTCACAGTAGTGCTGACACTATCTTCGGGAAGACAGTATTCCTATATCAGGAAAGCCAATACAATGAACTCAGGAGACACAAAAAGGGTGTATAGACACAGGACATAAATAGACACAGGGAATCGAAGTGCAGGAGTAAGTCAAGGCTCGGCCAGAAACAGAAGGAGCAGCCATGCTCACTTAGGGCCCATGCAGGAATGGCAGCAGCAGGATTCCTGGCACCTGAGGACAAGGTCTGCCACAGAGCTGATGCTCAAGAATGTTTATGGAAGGGAAGACATGAAAGCAGGGAAGAAAACAGAGAATGGTAATGGAAAAAGGAAGGAAGGAAAACAAAGGAATGAGAAAAGGAAGAAAGTAATAGTAGGAAGAAAATAAAAAGGAAATAAAAGAGTAGAAGAAAGTAAATAAAGGACCCTAGTTAAAAAATTTTACATGCATTTGTACATTTGTAAATGGGACAAAAAAAAAAAAAACAAAAAGATTCATATCAAACTGTTCCTGTTTATGTAGGATAGTGGGTGAGTGACTTGCTGCACTTTTTTTGTGCACATCCACAGTATTTACGGTTTTTCCAGAGAGCATGTATTGTTTAGAAATAAAGATTTACAAGTTAAAACTCAACAAGGGCAAAAAGGAAATGGACAGAGAAGAAGGAAGCAGCACCTGGTGTGGCTTGTCAGGAAGCACTCAGGTGAGCCCATCTCAGTAAGCCTCTTAAGGCTGCCTCATGCCTCCCGATCTCCAGGGTCAGACTGTCCTCTTGCCATCTCAAGCCCATGAACCTCTGCAAAGTTTAGCCCCAAGAACAGAGAAGGGAGAGAAATCCCATAGGTGTCAAATTGCAGCTGGCCCTAGAATTGCTGGGGTCTGCGTTCTCCCTGAAGCCCAACTCACTTTTAGAACCCAAACCCTCACCCAGTGGTCTCACTTCAGCTGCAAGACAACCACCTTTTCAGAATATCATAACCCATGTATCTGCACAAGAAAGACACACACACACAAAGAAAGACACACACATACAGTATCAAAAAAGACTTCCTTCACAGATTGTGCTCATGAAAATAGAAGTGCTTCTTTCCTTTCTCATCTTTCATGGTTTTCTTATTCCTCAAAGATCAGTAGCTTAATCCTCTGAGGGAAAAGAGTGAGAGACAAGTTGAACTCGTCCCTTACGAAATAGAATCATTGTATGTAATCCTAGTTTTACACATATAAGAAAGTCTATGTTTTGTCCACAAACATAAATTCTGATATGGAATGTGGGTATGGGTTTTTATCACTCCAGAGATACAGGATTTTCACTCCAGAGATACAGAATTTATTTTACAGATAAAAAGGTGATAAATCAAAAGCTGTCTATTATATTCCTGTGCAGGGTTCCTCCAACCTCACCACTACCAACATTTGGGGGTCAGAGAATTCTGCTGTGGGAGCTGCCCTGTGCACTGCAGGGTGGTCAGCAGCATTGCTAGCCTCGACCCACTGGATGTTTGTAACACATAACACCCAATTGTGACCAAAAATGCCTCCAAGCACTAATCTTTAAATGGACCCTGAGGGCCAAAATTTCTGATGGCTAAGAACCACTGATGTAGCTCTAATTTGTAAAAACGGGCTCATTTATCTTTCTACCCATAGACATATGTTTTTGGCATGCTCACAGGTATTTTGGGTTTTAGTATGTGTCAAACCATCTCTTGGAATGAATTTGTTTGCAAAGCCAACAGCAAGGTAGAGAAAGCTACATGACAGGCGTAACTGTATTCCAAAGCTTCATGCTATATTATGTAATGGGCAACATAACACTAAAATCAGATTTATATTCAGTGAAGATAAAATATAAATGATTATATATGTGCAAGGACCCCAATTTATAGATATTTCCCTTATTTTCCATAACTTCAGATAACCCTCTTTGCAGTTCAGAGCTGAAACCACCCAAAAATGTAATCTAACAATTTATCTACTCGGGAAAAAATATTCATCATACCATATACTAGGATACTGTATCACCACACTTAACAACTTTACAATTCAGCACCATGGTTTAAGAGAAAAGAATGCCAGCAGGCTGCCTAGACTAACAATGTTAAAATGCTGAATATATGTGGTTCTGTGAAAGTCACCTGGCATCTTTCCATTGCATTCCAAAGAAGGAATGAGAAAAATTCTTTGGTGAAACCATGACCAACCATCACTTACAGTGATGTTATTACCAGACTCGAGAGTCCCCTATAATCTTGATACTAACTTGGTAATAGGAGTGATAATGATTCAGTAGGAAAATAAAGGTAAAATGTATTTTGAGGGGGGGTTGTGACCACTTACTGATTAAGTTAGGATTTGTGTCCACTTGCTAGAGACTTTTTCAAATTTAAGGAATTGAACCCTGTTCTTTTTTATGTATACAATAGTTTTGATGGAAAAAAAAATTATAGCTGCATTTTACTTTATATTCCATTTTAGATACAGACAGTTGGAATGGATACATTTAAAATGTATTTGAAGGACCAAAGGATAAAAACATCCTTTGTTTCTGGCTCAGAATAGTTCAATCTGTCATTATGGCGGAAAAAATAAATTAACACTTAAAAAATAGGTTAATGGAATTAGAAATTCGTCTTCCTGTTTTATGTTGCCCTCTCTCTTCCAGTCCACTTGGCAGGAAAATTTCAAATGCAATTCCCCTGAAAGCTATAGATTTAAGAGGCTAACAGGAGTTACTACTCTTGTTACTGGGCCCATTCTATTCAGTCTACCTCTTTAAAAAGTCTTATTGTTGTTGCTGCGGCACAATTTCCTGACTTTAAAGGGGGGGGGGGGGGAGGAGAGAATTAAGTGACATGGTAACTAGAAGAGAAGAGCAAGCTGTGCCGATTTCTGTACTAATTCCCCAAGTATTGCTCTCCTCTTTCAAGATTCAAAAATCAAACAAAACTATTCTTCTGTATTTCTAATGAAAAAATGAGCACCAACTTCTGAAGTTTGTGCTAAGCCAAATGAACTCATTACTGTGTTATGAAACCATGTAACATACTTTGATCAATATGTGAGTTGTGCCAACACAAATATGCCACAGTAATACCACCATGTAAGCAAATCTGAGTGGCCCAGGCGAAGAGGTGCCAAGACATAAAAGATGTCAAAGCATTAGTGTATTTGAAGAAAAGCCAGATGCCTTTCCTACTCCCCAGAAATGGCACTCTTCCCATTCTTCTGTACATACGCATAAATCCCCTATGCCCAAAGAAATCTTACAAATATATTCTTATTCTTTTTGCGAACTTACTTAAAAATTAATGAAAAAGAAAGTAAAGAGAAGCTGCTCAAAACAAGTTCGAAGACCCTCACTGAAAAACAATTATAATGAAACTATTCATATTCCCCAAGAATTCAACGTACCAGAAGATACTTTACAATACAATTTTTTAAACAATGTTTTCTTCTCATTGTTAAGACTTAAACACTGTAGGTTTATTTACATTCAAAAATATGTACTTATTAGAGTAAGAGCTTTACTTTCTCAGAAAAAGAACTCTGTGATTTAAAGTAACACATTGAATACTTAGATTTTTCTTCAAACACATTTGTATGCCCCATCTTTCAACTAAGAGGATTAGTTTTCAACTATATATAATGGACAGAAAATTGTGGTGAAATGGTAGTATTAACTAATTCTTGGAATTTAACCAGTCAGACTTCAGAGATATGCAGTTCTTTGCACAGAACTGGAAAAATACCAACAGTTTGTGAATGTGTTCACTGCTCTTCCACTGTTTTCACCTACTCTCAGAATTATATTCATATCTCACAGAACTAAAAGCAACTACTGCCATGCTTATCCTGAATGAGAGATCCTCGTTTAAAGAAAGAAAAGTGACTTTCTTGTGTTAGGTATTTTATCAAACAAAACCTCAAAAAACTTTGAGAGACAACTCTGAGGACTTTCACTCAGCAAAATCCCCTCTGTAGAGGCTGGCTCAAACCTGACAGACTTGAACTGTGCAGATGTCCTAGTGGCTCTATGGTATACTGGGGAAGAAAGAAGGAGGAGACATTCCACAGCTGCTACCCCAGCGTCCTTCCCAGGGGGACAGTTGCAGGCTCTATCAAGCTCAATCACTTTGTACAGCAACCTGGATCCCAGGCAGGGGCAAGGAATCCCAGAACAGCTTAGATTTCTTCCAGTACCTCAGCAAGAAGTAAGACTACTTAAAGAATAACCAGTTATTTCCAACAATTATGTGGCCCCAGGCCAAAAAAGGGGATGAAGCAGAACATCTGCAGTGAGAGAAAATAAAAGATGTTTCATATTTTTAAGATTTCAAGCAACAGAGATCTTCTTTGGACCTTTGTTAGGAAGGTGACAATGAATATTTGATCTCACCAATGTTTATTTGGGGGTGAGGGGGAGTGGTGGCAGGACAATCAAGTTGAAGAAACACAGAACTTAATTAACAGTCAAGTCAACAATTGTAACGTAACTCATTCACGCAGGGTTTTAAAGGAATAAAAGGTGTGTGACAGAAATATGTTCAAAGATGCTGCTTTCTTGCCATTTTACATTGGTGAACATTATTGCAAACTCTTTCGAACATTTTTAAAACTAAAATAAATGTGTTAATGATATGGTGTGACTAAAAACAAACGGTCAGAAAATAGTCTTCCCGACTTGAAGATAATGCTATGGCAGATGCCATTTCCCTCAGATAAATCAAAAAGGAAGGAGCTATAAACATACAGTTCTATTAAAATATTAAAAAGATACAGATTACTATTTCCCACAAAATTAAGCTTTTAGACCAATCATCTTCTAAGGTAGTAAAAAACAGTATGTAGATGCATACTTGAGTAGTTTTTGTAGTACTTGAAATTATAATACTATTACAATCATTAATTCTTACCTGATCAGAAAACCATTCTTATGCCTTCACATAAACACTTGCAAGAATTTATCAGATACAATAATGAAAACAATAATGATGATGTTACAGTTTATTGTCGGCTTGTCACGTGCTGAGAGACTCAGATACATCACCTCATTCCTCCCACCATGATATTATTCCCATTTTATTGATGAAAAAAAGGAATTTTATAGATGAAGATGAAGAATTATGGATGATGGAAAAGACAACTTTTAAGGTCACTGAGCTAGTAAATGGCACACTCAGAATTTAAACTTTTTGGCTCTGAAGTCCATGTGCTAGTTATTACTGTGCCCAGTGACTTCATTGAAAATGATATTTGTATGTTAATTTGGAACATTCTGAGTTCAATTTTAAAGGTTTATACTATGCTGTTAAATCATTCTATTCAGAGAAAAGCATCTTCTCTGCATAAGATGTTGGTTACATCTCACTTATATTGCTCATAATCCCTCTTTCTCCTCTAACTATTGATTTTTTAATAGACAGAGAAAAGCTCATTTCAACCTATAATATTAATAATGCAGTGATTCCCTGAAGGTGTTTATATTCTAGGTACCCTAAGTTACAGATACCTATCTTTCAGTTTTAGCTTGACCCTCAAAACTACAAGTCAAACAGCTAAAAGACCATTAATTTTATGTTATGTAATAGATACTGAGGCATACGAACACTAGACCATGCCTGGAAAATGTAGAATGAGAAAACTTATTCATATCGATGATAAAATATCAAGTGAGAAAACTTCAAGCCTCAAAAGGCCTTTGTTTATAGTTCAACAATATTCCTCCAAGACAATGCAGTACACCACAGCAAAGAGAAATATATGAGGCAGAAGTTGTTGACATATGGGGTGTGCACAGAACTTCTGGTTAATGGAAGTTCCAAGATATATAAATAAAAAATGATGTGTGAGTTGGTGGAAAAAACTGTAAGGCAAGTCAATTTTTTAATTAAAAAATTATGTAGCATAAACAATGCTAATGAGCCAAAAGCCCCATGAGATTAGGACTGTATCTGCTCCATCTTAACATTCCACTCACTTTATATAAGCGTACATCCACTCACTGGAAATACCTCAAGCAGAACCCTTTTTTATAACATAGAGTTTTGAGGATTTTCTTTGTCCTTGTTTTTAATAACTCACCATTTCCACTCAAGTTGTCAACTTGATGATATATGACATTAGGGGGTAAAAAAAACTCTAAAATCCTTAAATGAATCACCAGATGATAAATACCTGGAAGTTCTTCATAAATTTCATCATCAGTTGGTTGGCTGCTTGCTGGTGGGCTGCTGGTTGGTAGAGGATGGTCAACATCATCATATAATTCTCCTCTTTCATCATCATCTTCAGGAATAACATCAGATCCCATGTCTGAAAAAATGTTGCATGAGGCAATTTTTTTAGGAATGCAAAAGGTGTTTTCAAAACCCTATTTTCTAAACTAATGCAGCCCTCCAGAGTCATAATATTATTACATGCTATATCCTTAACTCGAAGCATTTTCAAAAACTGATTATTGCATAAATATGTGAATTGCAAAGCTGCCAATTGGTACTTATAGAAAAAACACTTAGAAATCCGAAGTGAACAGCCTGTATTAGTACTAGTCCTGTTCCCTTGGCATTCCCACAGGAGTCAATAACCTTTTGTATATGAAAATCCAAATTCTTTTTTTTTAATATTTTATTTATTTATTCATGAGAGACAGAAAGAGAGAAAGGCAGAGACACAGGCAGAGGGAGAAGCAGACTCCATGCAGGGAAGCAAGACGTGGGACTTGATCCCAGGTCTCCAGGATCACACTCTGGGCCAAAGGTGGCGCTAAACCATGGAGCCACCTGGGCTGCCCTGAAAATCCAAATTCACTCAGCTACTCAATATTTAAAGACGGCAATGACTAGTTCAACTGATTGCTCTTACCTTGTAATACAAATTTCAGCTGCTGTACCCATTCTTCAGCATCTTTGGGAGAAGCTGCTGTGAACTAATAAAAAAAATAAACAATAATAAAAAATCACCACAGTGAAAATGAAAGGTATGAAGCATTCTTATCACTTCTTTAAGACCATTAGTAATTCTTTTCATGTCTAGTACTACTTTTCTTGCAAGGATGCTTCTTATAATGTACAGTTAATTTTGACAAATTTACGTAATTGAAGCAGAGGATGATGGATTTGAAACTCTGATCAGCAGCTGGCAGCTGTGCAGGAAAAAAAGCTGCTTCTCTTCATCAATGTCAAAGACAGAACTGATGAACAAAATTTGCCCTTGACAATTAGAAGACACCCATGAATTTCTTTAGACTGCCGGGTACAGTTTTCTTAAAAATGTTCTTGTCAGATTCCAACACACTACCTGACAACTTAATTAACTGGCTTTCAACTGCAATCTCAGATATTTAAAACTTATTAAACATACATTCCATATTGATGCTAGCTGATAGCTCCTGAATCACTGAGCTGATATGTGCCTTTACCTTCATTTTCTCCCACAACTCTAAGCAATACAATATGCATTAACACTCTGATATTTTTCTTTTGATAATTTTACTCTTTCTGCTATGTAATTCTTTTAAGAAATCACAGTGCTATTAAAATAGATATAAAATGCAACATGTGAAGTAGTTGATAAATTACATATCCTTGTTCTCTTTCAAGAAGGTATCACTCTAATCTGAAATTTTTTTTAAATGTATTTCTTCTTATATGAATGCTCACTGTATAAAATCAGTATTTTTATTATTATTTATATGTCGGGGAGAGTTGTTTTAACAAAATGTTAATGTCTTTATAAATGAAATCAGAACATGTTATCAACTTAATTTCAAAACAACACAAAAACTCCAACCTGATAGATACGTTTATCAGGAGCAGAGATTTCAAAACAGCAATCTTTCTTTCCATCCTTCCTGAGAGTGTTATTCATTCTGACATTGTAGCCATCTATTGCAAATTCACCTTTCTGTTGCTTGTCTGAGGAAGATAAAAGGAAAGTTAGAATTTCATTTACTGCAGTGAATATAAATGCCCAGTTGATTATCTTTTATTTAGATTTTCTCTGTCAATTCTTGGAAAGGGTATTATTTGGTCATATTGTTTTCACAGCATTTAGTGTTTAAATAACGTTTCTAGATATGACTTCTAATTCTAAAGTTACAGAAGTGTTTGGGATGGTTGGGTTTACAAAGGATATCTTAGGGAAGGAGAGGGAGAGGTCTGAAGATAGCCTTATTCAGAAGGAAGTATGGGAAGAGGACACTTTCTCGTAGGAAATATCCAAGAACTGGAACTTGGAACTTGCAGGACAAAACTACTACAAATCCATGGCTCTCTCAGATTTTTTTTTTAAGATTTTATTTATTTATTCATGATAGACATAGGGGGAGAGAGAGGCAGAGACACAGGCAGAGGGAGAAGCAGGCTCCATGCAAGGAGCCTGATGTGGGACTTGATCCCGGAACTCCAGGATCGCACCCTGGGCCAAAGGCAGGCGCTAAACCGCTGAGCCACCCAGGGATCCCCGCTCTCTCAGATTTATAAGCTGGTGGGAAAACCTGCAGCCAAAAGTCACTGAGTTTTTTTTAACATCATCCTTTCTCATTACCACTTTCCAACACCCTGCCTCCAGAAAAGTCTCTAAAACACAGCTCTTATTTTTTTAAAATATCTCCTAAATTGGTACAAACTAAACTGTAAATTTAAAAAGCAAAGCAAAACAAAACTACTAATCATAAAAAGCTACAAGGGGAAAACAAAGTATTCAGATGGAAAGGAGAGGTAGAGCAAGTATGGACTCATGAGTTCCTGAAATAAAATCAAAGAAAAGTAGGTTCCTTAAGCAGTCTGTGAACACATAAGCTAGTAAAGCACATCTGAATCCTACATGCCGAAAAGGCAAAAGAAAAGACAACTTGAGCTTTAGTCAGTTATTGTTTTAAAGACAAAATAGAAATACAAAGGATTTAATACTCTGAAACTGAAATAAAATTAGTCTGCTTTCTTACTTCACCCAGTTATACCATCTTGGAAGGGAACCTACCTAGATTAACACACAATATCAGGATCATGAGTGAGGGCAACTGTCTCTTTTACTGAGCTCGGGGGAAATATAGAAATGCTTCCTATCATGGGAGGGAGGGCTCTCTCAGCTCTGTGAACCAAGAAAACATTTATCTCCTTTTCTTAAATATGCTAATTTAATGGCTGAAGTAACATACATTTTAAAAAAGTTATTGAGATTATATCTTGTTCAAAACATCAAATGAGAAAAAAATCTGAACATTCTAATCATATTAAGTCATACTTTACATCTCTCCATGATCTAAAAATTAGCAGTTTGCCTATGGAAAAAGTCTCCAATGTACTCTATCATGTTCAGAAAAAAAGCAAAACTTAGCGCAGCATTTCTCAAAGAATGTTTTATGGGATAGTGATAGGTGTCTAGGATCAAATAAATTTGGGGAAATACTGAATTAAAAAGAGTTAACCAGGTTTTGTTAATCCAGGCCTCCTTGAGGTCCTTTATATATTTACATATTGATTGCATCTCTATGAGAAAGATTTAGTACACAGCACTTCCCAAGATTACTTGTCCATGGAAACCTTTTTTCATAGAACATTATATGGAACTGCTACTCCCAGAACATATTTCGCAAAACATCTAACTAGAAAAATACTACTGAGGAAAAAGTATTAAAATAATAAATGGTTAAGCATTGCTGCTTAACCTTAAATTCTCAAAAAAGACTAAGTCATTCATTCACTCACTGAACAAATTTATCAAGCATTTAAAACAAGCAAGGGAGGGCAGCCTGGGAGGCTCAGAGGTTTTAGTGCCGCCTTCAGCCCAGGGCCTGATCCTGGAGTCCCGGGGTTGAGTCCTGCCTTGGGCTCCCTGCATGGAGCCTGCTTTTCCCTCTGCCTGTGTCTCTGCGTCTCTCTGTGTGTCTCTCATGAATAAATAAATAAAATCTTTTTAAAAATAAATAAATAAATAAAACAAGCGAGGGAGCATTACAAGTATGGTGAGACAAAATCTAGTAACACTTTACCAGACTTTCCTACCTTCCCACTACAACATACATACATGGTACAAATTTAAGTGCTCCTGGAATATTGCTCAGAGATCCACTGAACTTCAAAAGATATAATTTTCATTACAAAAAAAATGGAAATAAGTCAGAGGCCAAATATTAAAGCCATACAGAACAATTTGGAGAGATTTATTTAGACTTCCCAAGAAAAGAAGGATTTCAAAGACCAGATGAAAGAGGGTAAGCTCCCTTGCTGCATGAGGGCTCAATTGCTCTAATCACTTTGTCCACCTCATCTAAGGCCCATGCTTTCTATCTTTAATCTGGGTCTGAAATTCTTGGCAATGTAACATCAGTGGGGATGGAAATTCATCTGGAGATATAAAATCAGTACTATACAAAGACTGAGTTTGGGAAAGATGCAGGGAGCAGGAAACCTTGTGCTAGATTATCTAGAAATAAGACAACCAGGCAGCCAAATTAGGTGACCTCTCCTTAGACTAGCAGATCCACTATAGACAAAACTCCCAAAAATATGCTATAGGACCATGTATCAGATCTTCTGTTAGAGCCTAAGAGGAGGACATGAACAGCCTCTAGTCAGATGAACCAGGGACAGGCCACAAATCCAATCTAGAGATAAGTACCCCAATGACAGAGACAAGGATATATAACATTCAAACATAAGTAAAAGAAGAAAAGTAAACAAATTAATCCAGGTGTCATAAAAATACTATGTGATACAAAAATGTAACATAGCATTCAAGATGTAAAAAGCAAGAGCAAACTAGGAGAAACAGATAAAAACTTTAAACAATAGTTCTG
Source organism: Canis aureus (assembly GCF_053574225.1). Taxonomy (NCBI): domain Eukaryota; kingdom Metazoa; phylum Chordata; class Mammalia; order Carnivora; family Canidae; genus Canis; species Canis aureus. The sequence goes on along the minus strand of NC_135628.1, from coordinate 21,051,295 downwards.
CATCCTTTATAAAGTAAAAAAAAATCTTAAAGAGATGAAAGATAAAACAATGTAATATAAAATAAAAAGCGAGATGGCTGAGACAGAAATTGGAATGGAACTAGTAAACTAAGGGGAAAGCACTGTATGGAAATGGAAAATGCAGTAGCAAAACAAATGATTTATTAAAGTGACAAAAAGTTGAAATTTTTGAATAATGTTGAAAAATTAGATCAGATAGACCTAAAACTTTCTACCCCGGTAGGTAAGAAAGAAATAAAAGAATAAAGGAGAAGACAAACAAAAGGAATGTGATGGATATGGAAGACTGACAAATAAAACTTAAGAAAAAAATGAGTGGTCCAGATGAGTAACAAATAACACAGAGCCAATAATCAAAGACATAGCAGAAGAAAGCCTCACTCAAAGACAGACCTAGGTTTATATAAAACATAAGGTGGGGGATCCCTGGGTGGCGCAGCGGTTTGGCGCCTGCCTTTGGCCCAGGGCGCGATCCTGGAGACCCGGGGTCGAATCCCGCGTCGGGCTCCCGGTGCATGGAGCCTGCTTCTCCCTCTGCCTCTCTCTCTCTCTCTCTGTGACTATCATAAATAAATAAAAATTAAAAAAAAAAACATAAGGTGGTATTTTCTAACCAAATAAAACTAATAATAAAAAGAAACTAATACTAGACCTATTCAGCTGATAGTTGAGTATTTGGGAATAAATAATCACATAAGCATCCAAGTGAGGGTAGAAGTATGGGACCAGAAAGGTTGAAGAGAATGGAGGGTAATTTATAACTCTTTCTCAATAGTTTTTTTGCAAATGCATGACCATAAAGTAGCCATATTTCTTATTAGCCAATGTGGGGCAGAAAATTCAAGACACAAAATGAGTGTAGATAAGACTACAAAGACTACTCAAAGAGTCTTTTATAAGACTCTGCTCTTCTTTCCTCAAATTAGCATTACTTCCAGAAAAAGGAAAAAACCATAGCAGTATAAAACAATCCATAGTAATTTATATATAGGTTAAGTCCACCGTGCCTTCTAGGATAGTTTCTAGGATACTTGTTGACTTAAGACAGTTAAAAAAAAACAGTAACATGCCAATTAAATGAGAAATAAAGTCATATAAGTTGATCTATCCAAAGTTGCAAAAGACTAAAAAATATTACATGTAGGTCAACTTCCCAAATAGCAGAAGCTTATTCCTTTAAGTACTAAACACCTATAAATGTTAGTTGTTATAATAGAAATCTTTCTGAAAGATATACTTCCCTAACTTCTCAAACAATTCTTTTAAGCATAATATAACATTTTCTCAATGATTTAATAGTATTATTTTGAGTATTTGGCTTTTATAACACATTGATGCCCGTGGGATTTTTGAGGTGTTTGCCCCTCTATTAAATTTCCTTGGTCTTCTATTTCACACTTTAACCTTGCCTACATCATGCTGTTCAAATTTAATGTCTACAGAACTGAAGTCTGCCAGGAGAAACTAGATAATAAAATCTATTAAATCAGTAACTTAATTTTATACAATTCTAATTCTGTAGGTTCAAGGTACAAAGCAGCTGACTCTAATCTCTTACAAAACAAAATGCATGAGGTTAATGATAGCTATTTCCTTCTACTTTTTCACCGCCTTTTAGGTTTACAGCTGTGTTTTGGGTTTCTTAAGTGCTCAAAAGACAATTCACATTTCCTGAGTTCCTTCCTGTAGGCCCAGGAATTTAATAACACATCTCATCTACACCATGAAATAATTCTAAGAGAAAGAAGGTATTTATTATATCCCTCTGCACTGATGGAAAAACAAACCTTAAAACAACCTATTTGCTCACGGCCACATAACCAGTAGGTCGTAAAAGCCAGGACCCTAACATAAGTGATTTCAAAGCCCTTTTACAACCATTTCACACTGTCTCCTAGAAAGATGTTTCTCAAAGTAAATTTCAAGAATCACCATGTATGTTAGAATCTTGCATGCCAATTAAAAATACAGAAATGGATACTACTTTGCACTTGCTATATGGAAATCTCTGGGGGTGGGTCTAAGGAAACCAAAGTTTTAGCAAGTTTCCTAGGTGATTTTGATACACATACTAATGTGTGAAAAACCACTGTTCCGGAATATGCAATCTATGAAATCTTGGTAGAGAAGATGAATGTTATCTTGCATTTCCTCCTGCAACTTGGGTCCAACTTTCTCAGCTTGCTTTATGTGCTCCCCTACCTTTGCCTACCTGTTAAACTGCCGTGATGCATTATGTTCTAAATCTTGCTCTCTTCCTGCTTTACAGTTTTCTCTGGGCAACTCACCCAATCCTAAGGATTATACTTCTATCAGTATCTTGTGATTCATAATTCCGTATTTTTAGTCCAGCTTCAGGATTTTTTTTTTAAGATTTTATTTATTTATTTATGAAAGACACAGAGAGAGAGAGAGAGAGAGAGAGAGAGAGAGAGAGAGAGAGAGAGGCAGAGACACAGGCAGAAGGAGAAGCAGGCTCCATGCAGGGAGCCCAACGTGGGACTCAATCCCGGGACTCCAGGATCAGGCCCTGGGACGAAGGCAGATGCCAAACCGCTGAGCCACCCAGGGATCCCCCAGCTTCAGGATTTTATATCCAAATCTTCCTTTCCTCACTACATGTTTCACTTATTTAATGTTATGGGCACAATATCATTCCCACATAGAGATCATCTTATCCCCACTCCTGCAACACTTGTGATCTTTCTTGTTGTGTCCTACTTCTCAATCAATGGTACCTCCATTAACTGAAGTCTCCAAACCAGAAAACTGAGCATCATTCTTGGGTTCTTCCTTTTTCTTCATCAACTGCCCCTACATTCTCTTCCTCCACCCTATTGCCACCTATTTTTCCAATCAGTCCTATTTTTCTTGTAAATATGCTTGCTTTTTCTCTTTCACTGGCTCTCAGAAAGTATGATTAAAACACCAACCATTTGGGAAGCCTGGGTGGCTCAGCAGTTGAGTGTCTGCCTTTGGCTCAGGGTCTGATCCTGGAGACCAGGGATCGAGTCCCACATTGGGATCCCTGCATGGAGCCTGCTTCTCCCTCTGCCTGTGTCTCTGCCTGTGTGTGTGTGTGTGTGTGTGTGTGTGTGTGTGTGTGTCATGAATAAATAAATAAATGAAATCTTAAAAAAAAAAAAAACCACCAACCACTCTCCTACCATTTCCAAGATAGTAAATAAATAATCCCAACTAAATACAGCAACTAAATAATTCCAGATCATTTAGCATCCTATAAGGTGTGGGCATTTGTCATTTGAGGATCCCTAGCAACTAAGTATCTTTCCTATTTTAGTCCTGAGATCCTTAAGGTGAAGAGCAAGCTTCCCACCACAGAAGCCAGAGGGAGGCATATTTTCTCTCTTGTCAGTCAATCAGATGTTCCAGACTGGACCTAAAACCATATGGAGCAACAAAAGAATCGGGGGAGAGCTCTTATGTCATTCCTGTGTCAGTGGCATTCGCCGATGGGTGGCAGTACAAAAAAGGAGGGACAACATTGTGTCCCAACCAGACTCTCCTTGGGGTAGAGACTGGCCAAAGTTATAGCTACCTTACCTCCCTTAGACCTTGCCTGCTTTCTGAGCCTGGTTGTTTAGTATTCCCATCAATTCTGCCTGAGAGCCAATATTCCCCCAATAATTTCCTTTTCTTCATAGTAAAAGTTGGTTTCTGTTGTTTACACCAAGAATGCCAACTTGGAACAAATGGCTAGCAAACAGAAAGATATGCAATGCATTCAGAAATTTTTGGTAACATCTGTTTATATTTAAGGCCTTTCTCCTTGGTGAGAAACTCTTGTCATTTCTATAGTTATTAATGCTTATTAGTAGGAAAAAGGAAAATATGCCCCTTAATACTAAACCTTTCCATTAAACTTCATGAAACTGATTAACAAGTGGCTCTAGGCCCTCAGGTAAAGATACATGAACATTTTTTCTTGTTTGTACAGCTCACAGAAATACAGCTGCCAATGCTAATTCAGCCACTTGAGTCATACTGTGAGGAAATATAAAATTATTACTATTTTAAGTGAAAAATACTATATGCTATATATATATTTGTTACTTGAGAGACCCAAGTGGCTCTGAGTAATAAACACAGGCAATATTTATGAGTCCAAAGGGAAACACTTTAGTTAGAATTAACAGTGTGGCTCATATGGTCTGGTCACAGGAAATTTTAGGTATTTCCAAAACCTTTTTTTCCCCCCTTTAAAATAAAAGTACACTGCAAGCATAAAAATCAAGTGGTGTTTGTAGTACATATTTTCAACCACAGGTATAAACTGATTTAAAAACAAGGCAGTATGAAGTAGCAGTGAATGGAGAATGAATAAATTACAAGCGTTTTTGTAGAATGGGAATTTAAAGCCCTGTTTCTCCTTTTTTGGTTATACTTAACTGTTTTCCGCTACAACTGAAAATCAGATCATTACAATATGGTCTATTAGACTAACATAACACATAGCTATTTTTAAGATAAACATTACATAAATATGATCTTACTATCCTATTCATATTATCCTCTTGGAGTCTCCTATGATAATTAAAGAATAAATGGCACTCCTACTATTCATGCAAATGACAGGAGCTAAAAGCTTGTGTGATAACCTACAGCTGCGTCATTCACATAAGGTGCTAAACAACCTCCCTGGACTCTCAGCTTAAGCACACATCTGGCCTCCAGTCCCACCTTCTCCAATCTCACCTTCTCCTGACAACTGTCAACATGATCTTTTCAACATCCAATTGGAGTCTCTCTTGACATCCAGTCACCTTCCATGTTCACAAACATTAACTGTCCCTTACACAGGAAAGGCCAAATTCCAGCCTGGGGCATTTAACAACCTGCCCCTCCCTTCCCGGCTCTCAAGTCCTCACTCACCTCCTGCCCCAGTGAGCTGGCTCCTCCATATCATCCCATTTTATGAGTCCTCTGTGCTCACTCCTCCGAGCCAATGTATTATACCATTATGCATTAACAATACCCAACACATATGTGTTCAAAGAAAATCTACAATCAATAGATTTATGTAGATACATAAAAGTATACAGTTTGACCCAAAATATGCCTACATTCAATCTACACATATTTTCAATCTATATATATATTCTTAAATCAAACTGTGTTCTGTTTTATTGCAAGCCAATCTGATCTGTCATCATCACAACCTTAATAAGATTTGGTTTGTACCTGAATATTTCTGCATGTTAATGAAATTCCACTAAATATCAGGTGTACATATTAACTTCCCTCCACATCACAGGGCCCCTTAATTATAAAAGCAGAAAATACATCCTTTTATTTAATATTTATTGTGATAAACTTTAAAGTTAATACTTGTATAGCAAAGGCCCAAAAGTCTATAAAATTGGAATAATTTCTGGTAAGTAGAATTACTGCTATTTCTTAAGGAATAACAAAGATATTACTATGCTTTTTCACACAAACAAAATGATAAGTTTTTTAAATAGCCACTAGCAACCACCAATCTGTTCTCATACCTATGAGCTTGGTATCTTTTTTCTTTATTTCCTTAAGATTCTACATATAAGAGAGATCATGTGGTATTTGTCTTTCTCTGTTTATTTCACTTAGCATAATGCCCCTTGAGATCTACTCATGTTGTGGCAAAGAGTAAGATTTCATTCTTTTTATGGCTGAATAATATTCCATTGTATGTATTTCATATATATACATATATATGTATGGATATGTATGTATATATATTATTTATACATTTTATATATATTTATTTATATACATTTATATAAATATAAATAAATAAAAATATATATATAAATCACAGTTTATCCATTTATCTATCAAAGGACACTTAGGTTGTTTCCACATCTTGGCTAGTGTAAATAATGCTGTGGATAACATGGAGTGCATATATCTTTTCAAATTAGTGCTTTCATCTTCGTCAGATAAATACCCAAAAGTGGAATTGTTGGATCATATAGTAATTCTATTTTTAATTTATTGAGGAACCTCCATACTGTTTTCTATAGTGGCTGCACCAATTTACATTCTCATGAACAGTGCACAGGGGTTCCCTTTTCTCCACAACCTTACCAATACTGATTATTTATTGCTTTCTGACACCCATTCTAACAACTGTGAGGTGATATTCATAGTGGTTTTGATTTGCATTTCCCTGATGATGCGTGATGCTGAGCATCTTTTTATGTACCTGTTGCCATCTGAATGTCTTCTTTGGTAAATTTTTTAATTAGATTTTTTAAATCTATTTTTAATCGGATTTTTTTTTGCTACTGAGTTATAGGAGTTCTTTATACATCTTATCAAATATATTATTTGCAAATATTTTTCCCATTCAGTGGGTTGGCTTTCTTTTTGCTGATGGTTTCTTTTGCTTAGCAGAAGCTATTTAGTATGACATGTTCCACTTATTTATTTTTGCTTTTGTTCTTTTTGCTTTTGATGTCAGATTCTAAAAAATCATCACCAAGATCAATGTCAAGGGGCTTACAGCCTGTTTTTCTTCTAGGAGTTTTATGGTTTCATGTCTTACTTTCAAGTCTTCAATACATTTTGAGTTACTTTTTGTGCATGGTTAAGATAGTGGTCCAGTTATTCTGTTGCATGTGGCTGTCCAGTTTTCCTAGTACCATTTATTGAAGAGACTGTATTTTCCTCATTGTATACTGTTGGCTTCTCTGCCATAAATTAATTGACCATATATGTGTGGTTTATTTTGGGGCTCTTTATTCTGTTTCACTGATCTATGTGTCTGCTTTTATGCCAATACCATACTATTTTAATTACTCTGACTTTGTAGTATAGTCTGAAATCAGGATAGGTGATGCGTCCAGCTTTATTCTTTCCCAAGGTTGCTATGGCTATTTGTTTTTTTGTTTGTTTGTAGATTCATACAAATTCTAGGATTGTTTGTTATATTTCTTTAAAAAATGCCATAGGAATTTTGATAAGGGTTATACCGAATCTGTAATTTCTTTGCATAGTATGGACATTTAACATTATTGCTTCTTCCAATCAATGAGCGCATAATATCTTTCTATTTATTTGTGACTTCTTCAATTTCTTTCATTAATGTCTTATAGTTTTCAATATGTAGGTCTTTCCCTTCTGTGATTAAATTTATTCCTAGATATTTTATTCTTTCTGATACAATTGTGAATAAGACTGATTTTTTTCTCTTTCTGGTAGTTCATTATTATTAATGTATAGAAAAGCACAAATTAGGTCCAATTCTTTAGTGACTTTTATTATATGTTGAAAAGATACTACAATGAAAAAATTATAAACATATGGTATAATAAATAACTTTTGATGAACATTTTAGAAGACTTGGTAAGACGAAAGATAACTTGCAGCTGCCACATACTAAATGGCAACTAGAATTTTCTTTAATTGGGCAGTGGAGGTTAGGGCAACAAAACCTGCTGAGTAGGAATAAAAGAGATACTATAAACTACTTCTCTCTAAAAAGTGGGAAGAGATAAGGTTCATAATGCTGATTCAAGATCATATAGAGGTTAAATAGAAAAAATAAAAAACAAAAGCCATGACTTTGGAACAGGTTCCTAAATGGGCTATCATTTATATACATATTAGAGGGGCTGATAACAACCAAGATGTAGAAAGAACATGGCTTTGGAGCCAGAAAAGTCTGCACAAAAATCCTTAGTATGACTCCCAGGAGCCGTGACTACTAACCTTTCCTGCCTTGCCTACTTCAGTAGCTAGTCTCTACCCATTCCAATTCATCCTCCACAAGCCTATCATGATTGCTTCCTAAAAACCAAATCTGGTGGTAGAGCCGTATGCTTAAAGGTCATGTTTGAGACAGAGTATTTAGCAAAGCCCTTATTCTCATAAGGCTCTTGTCAATCTGATTCAAATCCACTTTAGCCCTGTGGGCCCACTTCCCTCACTCACTCTGTGCTCTAACTCAATTCCAACCATGGCATCATCTGAGGGCTTTCACAGCTCAGAATCTCAGCTGTTCCCCTGCCTCGAATGCCCATTTTACCCCTTCTTCACCTGACAAATTCCTACTCATTCTTTAAGGCCCAGAGAAGGGTCCTCTCCATAAGGAAGTAATCCCTAACTTCCTTAGGCAGTTAGCCATTGCTCCCTTCTTATTCAAAGACATTGTATTTAAATCACTTACTGTTCTGCATTGAAATGATCAGTTTACCTACTCAGCCCCTCCTCTAATCTCACGATTTCCTCTTCCTCTCACTGATACCCACAAAACTCAAACGGGGAGGATCTCTAAGACAGGATTATCTCTGAATCCCCAGTACCCAGTATCCAATAAATACTTATTCAATAAAAAGTGAAGAAATGAGTAAGTGAATGAATGACTACCTTGATGGTACTCTGAAGAGCTAAAACCTAAGAAGTTTGATGAATAGGATTTGTGACAATCAAAGGAAGAGGAAAGGGAAAAAAGGATGGATGTGATTTCATAAAGTGATAAAATAAATCTATATCTATATCTATAAATATCTATCTATCTATCTTAAGGGCTACAAATGGTCATGAATAATAAATACAGATATTATTTATGGTTACAAAGGTAAGTGCATTATTTACCCTAGAGGCTGGAACTACTCTTTCTAAGCCATTACTATCCTGATGGGTCAAAATGTTTTTTGGCACACATAGTAAGTTATAAAATGTGAACTATGCATCTGTCAAACAGTAACAAAGTACAGTTTAACCTAGTAAGTGGTATCAACTCCTTTTGTGCCTCTATAATCCATTTATCTAAACCCTACTTAGTTGGAAGATTACATTTCTCATATATCTAAAGAGCTCTTTCCAAAGTTTAAGCAAATGATTCACATACATAATAAACCAGGCTGTACAAATTGGCTTTCTGATTTCACAAAAGAAAAAGTTTCACGTGACATGTACATTTTCCTAAAAAGAAAGAGATACAAAGGAAGGAAATTAGGATCATGCCAAACAAACAATTAAAAAATGTCTAAAAACAGATCTGTTTTCTGAGTCCCAAAAGGAACTGGCCAAAAATTCTAAAGTAGCCAAAAGAACTGCTAAAAAAAGACCTGAACATTCAATGGCTACTTCAGAGTAACAGGGAAAAGTTGTGTGGAAAGATACACCATCCTCAACTATCTACATAAAATAAGAACACTAAAAGAGTAATTTTTAAAAAGCGGTGATGGTACAGATGGTTAAGTGTACCAAAAAAGTTAAAATACAAATTACAAAGATCATTCTTACCATAAGTTCTTGTCAAATAGGAACAGAAAAAAGGAATTTAACTAATACCTCCGCAAAATAACTAGAATCTATTTACTGAAATAAATATGCTTATTTGAAATAAATGTAAACATTCCTTAAGTTTTGGGAAAACTCTTGCTAATTTTTGATCTAACAGGTGTATATCCCAGTTAGGACTAGGAATGGAGGAAACAAACATTAGTATTCACTGAGTCTTAAAGAAATTAGAAATGAGAAACCTAACTGAACCAGAGTCACAAGGATATGAAACTTCCATCCCCTAGTCTTAAGAAATAGACGATATTTCTTTGTGGAAAAGTAAGATCATGATCTCAATTCACAATTGTGTACCAAATTATATTTGTCATAATCATGTATGTTTATGACTATGGTGATCAAAATTGAACTTAGGCTTAAATTTTCTGACAAAATCACCTACTTACCCTTAGCAGAAGAAGGCTGCCTGATGATAGTTGTCTATAGTTTATACTTCACTGATGCCATTATTACATTCAAACATATTGTAAATTAGTGTCAGAATGCAAACTAGCCACTAAATTAATTCTTAATTTGCTAACTTCATTAGCCAAAAGATGAGACCAACTTCTAGCATCACCTATATAATTCAAATTTATCTGAAATATATATAATAATCATATATGCATAGTTTTATAATAAAGAAAAAAACTAAAAACTCCAAGCGATATCAAATGAAACATACATTTCCAAACAATTCCATGGGAAATCTTATATTCAGTGATATTGGATTTGTATGCCTTTTTTCTCCTTAGGTGTCTTTTCTGGAAATGAATGTTAGCTATTTCTATACTACCTTTACTTTGCTTTCTGACCTGGTTTTCCTAGGAAAAAGTAAAACTAAGAAAGCTTATATTCTTTAAATTTCAATATTTTATGGCTTTATTTGTTCAAATACTGACCTTAAAATTACGTTGGCTGTGATTAAAAGATGTATTAATTAGCAGGTAAAGTTACGAATGTAGCTTACTCTTTCTAAATTAATGGTTAAAGCATGGACTTCATCATTATGCCTAGGCTTAACTCCCACATCTGCGACTTACCTGCTCTATGACTCTGACCAAAATTATTTAACCTCTCTGTCCTCAGTTTTCCAAACAGTAAAATAAAAAGAGCTAATAACAGTACCTACCCCACAGAGTTGTAGTAAGCCCAGTTAATATAGCTAAAGTGCTTAGAACAGTAATCGCTATAGAGGTGTTTGCTGTTGTTATTTAAATATGTAAAAGAAGCTGAGAAAGGTGTTGCACAGATTTCATTTTACCTAAATTTTTCTTTTAAAATATTTGAAAGAGGGGATACCTGGGTGGCTCAGTGGTTGAGTGTCTGCCTTTGGCTCAGGGAATGATCCCGGATTCCTGGGTTGAGTCCCACATTGGGCTCCTTGCATGGAGCCTGCTTCTCCCTCTTCCTGTGTCTCTGCCTCTCTTTGTGTCTCTCATGAATAAATAAATAAAATCTTTAAAATATTTAAAAGAGTAATATACTGTTTTCTCCTCCCTTCAAAATTCTCATAACCACAATGGTTTTTAACTTCTCTAGAAATTCTACAATACCTTGGATGATAAGTATTTCCTAAAGTGAAAAGCCACACAGATTTTCATCTCTTTTCTAATTCAGTAAAACACAATTGTGTTAACTTTTAGGGCATTCTGGAATTTGGTGCATTTGGCAAATAGTGAAATAGAACTATAAGTCAGTCTTAGACTATAATTATTGAAATTCTCAGTTATTCTTTCTCTTTTTGTCTTCAGTTTACTCTGGTACTAAAATGGAGGTATATAATGGCCCCTAAAGCCCTCCTACAGTATAAGTTGATATGAATGAACACCAATACTACCTTTATCACTTCCATAATAATAGAATACTGTTTTACTGAGAGCACACCAGCGTTTCTGCCATTCAAATCCCAGGAAGCTGTGATCTACAATAAGGGGGGGAAAAGAAACAGTTTAGATAATACACATTACACATACAACATAAATGTAATGCCATTTCCTTATTGTAAAAGGGAAAGTTTGTTAACATGATTTCTAAGGTTTCTGTTAGCACTAAAATTCTGTGACAAATTAATTTGTATCTTCTTCTCCAAGAGACAAACAAAAACGAAGCTAAAAGGAATAAAGTGAAGTGGAGATAGGACTGCTACACTGGCGGCTAACACACTTTCCTGACAGGGACAGTCTAGAGGGCATGTGACGATACAGCTTTGAGACAACAGATTCATCTGGGTTTCATTTACTCATGTTATAAAAGGGCAGGGGAAGGGGAGAAGCTGACCTAGATTACTATTATCTCTTTCAGCTTGAAAATTCAGCTAAGAAATCCAAGGAAAGCAAATGGAATATAAATAGACAGGCCCAAAGGGACTACCTGCAAGAAAAACAAAATGGTAATGAAGAGACTTTCTGCTTTCTGTTTCCCATATAACACCACCTCCATATTTCATTTCCATTATATACTGGTGCTGAAAGAAGGAGACCATATGGTCAACTCCTGATTATCAGAGCCAATGGAGAGGAACACTGAATGAATAACAGAAAATGGCAAACAATATGCCAGGCTTGATATGAACCACAGCAGACATGGTATATGCCTGGTCAGGTGCAGGATAACCTACTGCTCAGCCGGGTGGGATAAAGGGGAGAAATCCCATCCTTGAAAACACCGTCATGGCCTTCAGCCTTCCTCGAAGAGGCAGGAAACTGCTCCTGAGTCATTTACAAATAACCAAGATTGGCAACTAGAAACCTGACCAAATATTTTGTTATCAAAAATTGATTAGAGCTAAAAACTGTATTTTGTGGTGGGGATAATGTTATTCGGATTTTCCTACAGTTTTAAAACTCCTTCAATCGCTTAAAGAGAATATTGGCTCCATATGTATACTGCACTCATGTTTTATGTAAGGATTAAGCCATTTGTAGATTTTTTTTTTTTAGAATCTTCTAGTTTACCTTTTCTGCGTTTTTCAAGGTAGCCAGCCTTTAAAACAAAAGGAAGGTCCTGTGCTGCAATTGGAGGAAACTGGTTTCCTATGGGAAGTAGAGGAGGAAAAAAAAAGTCATGAATAATCCATCTTAGAAAAACCAAGTACCAGATCTCATTAGGTTCAGTGTACTTTTAGTTACCCAAATTAATTAAATTCAAGTCTATTATTAGCTTTGTTTCAGATCCATTCCATAGACTTGTCTCTCTCCTGTAAATCTCAAGAGGAAAAAAGTGTTCTGAACTATATCTTAATATAGTATAATCCCCCAAATACAGTAATATTATATAACTGGATGATCTCTACAGGGTAATACTTTATTATCTACATTCTCGAAGGAAAAGATCAGGGAACTCTTATCAATAAATGTCATAAATCCCTGAAAGAGAAGTTAGGAATTTCAAATAAATCATATAAGCTTCTTTCCATTTATATTAACTCTTCAAAAATGTTAATGCTTGTTGACTCTCAACCTGTATATTTCTATTCCTACCAAGTAAAACATAAAATGATTTTTTTCCCAAAAAATCAAATGCTAAAATTTGTTTCTCTGGGTACACAGCAAATACAGAGAAATCTTACAGACATTCAACTGAATGCTTTAGACTTTTCTAGGACATTTCAGAGTCCAAAATTAGGTAAAACGATCTAAAAGAGGGACGCCTGGGTGGCTCAGTCAGTTAAATGTCCAACTCTTGATTTTGGCTCAGGTCAAGATCTCAAGGTTCTGAGATTAAGCCCAATGTTGGGCTCTGCACTCAGCACAGAGTCTTCTCGTCTCCTTCCCCCTGCCCTTCCAACTAAGCAGGACTACAGTTTAATTTCTGTGGAACTCCGCTTTTGCTCGGGCTTTTATATAATTGGGATGTAGAATTCCTTTTTTTTTTAAGATTTTTAAAATTTATTTCTAAGAAAGAGTACATGAGTGGAGGGAGGGACACAGGGAGAGAGAGAATCTCATGCAGACCCAGTGCCAAGCAGGGAGAACTTGATCTCATGACCCTGAGACCATGACCTAAGCTAAAACCAAGAGTCAGATGCTCAACTAAGCCCTGGGATGCAAGAAGCATCATACGGATGGCATTTGATTTACTCATCTTCCTGGCTTTTTGCTTTGCTGCTTAACATTTGTATGGTTTTTAACATGAACACTAAACTTTCAATTAACATAATTTTTCCCTCTAGTTTTAAACAACTGAAGATTGCTCTTAATAAATACTGGGAGTGGGGGTGAGGGATATGAAAAAGTTTGGCTTTGATCATAAGAATTTTCACCCTGAGTCTGGATCTTGATCTACTACAACCACATGAAGTGTTTTCCTTGAACTGCAAAAAGTTAAGGACAAGTTCTCAACCATATATTTTTATTCTCTCAATTCATATGAATAAAATATCCATGAGTTTATCAAATCTTTTAAAATTCTTCATTCTTACCTGAGAGTTGGGATACTGAGTTTAAAAGTGGCCACCTCTTTTGGGGGATAGTACTCCCTTTTCTAAACTTCTATGTGATAAACTTTTTAAAATGTCTGGTCATTCTAGCATTGCTAAATTTGATAAATAGACACCCTCTTCATTTTTTTATAGTGTCTACTCACTTGATGATTGCTTTATGTTTAAAACACTATTGGCTTCAGGAGCCTCAGTGTCCATTGAAAGATGAATGGATAAAGAAGATGTGGTCTATATATACAATGGAATATTACTCAGCCATTAGAAACAACGAATACCCACCATTTGCTTTGACATGGATGGAACTGGAGGGTATTATGCTGAGTAAAGTAAATCAATCGGAGAAGGACAATCATTATTTGGTGTCACTCATATGGGGAATATAAAAAATAGTGAAAAGGATTATAGGGGAAAGAAGAGAAAATGAGTGGGGAAAAATCAGAGAGAGTGACAAAATATGAGAGGCTCCTAACTCTGGGAAACAAACAAGAGGTAGTGGAAAGGGATGTGGGTGGGGGATGGGGTGACTGGGTGATGGGCACTGAGGGGAGCACCTGACAGGATGAGCACTGGGTGTTATACTGTATGTTGGCAAATTGAACTCCAATAAAAAAAATATATACACATAAAAAAACACTATTGGCTTCAATTTTCTAAGAATACTAATCATTTTCTCATTTCATGCTGGCAATACCCTCTCCTACTTGACCAACTCAGTGGTTATTTTATTGTCTAGAATAACTTCTCTAGTTCAAGTTCATTTTTCTTAAAGAAGTGGTCATCAAAACAAAAGTCTATTTTCAGGGGTAATGTTTCATGCATTGTAATTTTGTATAAAGGTAGAAAATGCTTTCTGTTTTGTTTCCTGTATCTTTCCAGATGATGTCCGGTATCTTGCAGACATTTCTGCTGTCTGAAGGGTACATTGAGTACTTAGCTTTAGGAAACAGTCTATAAATGAGCTTCAGTTCCCAGAGCTATTACTGGCTCAGAACTCATTATTCCACAAATACAATTTAATTACATTTTACTTAACATTTGCACAAAGTTAGACGCCATTTTCTCTGTTTCTAGAGAATATATAATAAAGACACAGAGCTTCTGACACTTTTTTCTTATTCTAAAAAATTTTAAGTACAAAAATTCACTAGTATATCTGGCAACTAAAACAAAACAAAACAAAGACTGTGTCCTAGCAAGGGCAAGAAACCTAAACTTAACTTGGATATAAATATTAAATAAAATGGTTTTGTGCTATAGCAGATACCTAGAGACTGAGTTTTACACCGATACTGACGTTAAGATGCATGGTATAGGTTACAGAGGTCTGTGAAGACATCTCAGCACTGCAAATCTGTGACCTTCCTTAGGTCACTAAGCCTCACTGGGTATCAATTTCC
The DNA here is from genome assembly GCF_053574225.1 of Canis aureus. Lineage (NCBI taxonomy): Eukaryota > Metazoa > Chordata > Mammalia > Carnivora > Canidae > Canis > Canis aureus. Next base: position 21,036,145 of record NC_135628.1, on the reverse strand, counting down.
TCATCTAAAACATGAAAAAATTAGATTATATTATCTCTAAAGCCCTCCCATTTCTAGGACTCCATGAAACATATCCACATTAATGTTTTTCTTGTACTTTCAGTAACAAATGGCTAAGGTCCAAGATGGATTCAATTTTCAAAGATCTCAAATGTGGAAACTGTACACAACATATTTTTTGTACAGCAACTAACAACTTTCTTTAGACTTAGCAAAAAATTTTCTGTCCTTTCAAAGGTTTATTCCTAGCTAGAATCTTGGTCTGGAATATCTGTGAAAGAAACATGTAAATTAAATATTTTTCATATCCTAATAAATCTCCCCTCCACATGGAAAATTTGGAATTCCAAATCATCTTTTATCAGTGTTTTTAGTGGCAAAAAGAGAATTATTATGTATTCAATTTGAATTCAAATCAAACAATAATAACCTTTAAGAAAATAATCACTACAATAACTAAAAGATTATTAATTATGTTAGCTTAGCATACTCCTTTCACAGAGCTTATTTTCTCACTTCCCATTATTACTCTTTTCAGAAAAGGCTGACCAATGAACATGTTAGTACCCGTGATCTCTAAGGCTAATATGACATTTCCTTTAAAAAAAAAAAAAAAAAAGGAAAATAGGCTAATATTATGCTTAGACACAACAACAGTCAGCTTCCTATTAATAGGACCAGAGAATTCCTAGGGGAATTAAGCCTTGGGGACAAAGCCTTAAAGACTGTGACTCATGTGATGACACTGAGGGGCAAAAGCAGAGGTTGCAACTCACAGGTTTACCATCTGTTAGTCTCTTTGCCCCTTTGTAAAGTGGCAAGTCACTCTGAAAGCCACCAAGCAAAAACTGAATACCCATTAGACTAATTTGTGTTTGCCTTTATTAACTCTTACTTCTTGAAATGGAAATTCCAATAGCCTCATGAGAGTTCTACCATTTTTGTCTTCAATAGGTTTATCTGAAACCAAAGAAGGTAACAGCTATATGCATGCAGGAGAAGCTTCATGAATATGACCCAAAAGATGTATGATTCTGTTGAGTCCAATCAAAAGCTTCTATTTTATATCAAAAAACATATACATATATAATTGTGGCTGCTATTAATTTTCTTGGAAATCTACCGAAATATGTAAAATTCAAGTGGCAATCATAGACTAATTAAGGGAACAACTAAGAATCAGAATTAAGAAAACTCTGAAATCAGGCAGCCCTGGTGGTGCAGCGGTTTGGTGCTGCCTGCATCCTGGGGTGTGATCCTAGAGACCCAGGATCGAGTCCCGTGTCGGGCTCCCTGCATAGAGCCTGCCTCTCTCCCTCTGCCTGTGTCTCTGCCTCTCTCTCTCTCTCTGTGTGTCTCTCATGAATAAATAAATAAAATCTTTAAAAAAATCTGAAATCAAGTGTGTTCATCAATGCCCACTAAAATAATGTCAAAAAGCCATAGATCAAAGTATGTGGATTATATTATCCATAGAATTATATTATCCTTTCCATTCACTTAAAACTATTTCTTTTACTTTAGAGTACAAATCAGAATTTGAACTACCTAAGTACATATCTAGAGACTGCTTTTTTAGATAAATTTTTAATACAGGAATGCTGCCCCTAGCTCATAAAATTAGATGTAAAGGGGACACCTGGGTGGCTAAGTGATTGAGGGTCTGCCTTTGACTCAGGGCATGATCCCAGAGTTCCAGGATCGAGTCTCATATCTGGCTCCCTGCAAGAAGCCTGCCTCTGCCTCTGCCTGTATCTCTCACGAATAAATAAATAAAATCTTTAAAAACAATTAGATGTAAAGAAAATCTCTTTAAGATTTCTGATTCTTTGGACTAATTTTTTAGATCATGAGGTACCCATTTTTATAATATATTAAAATTATTTCTAATGAAATTTAAAAATGTTTTATCTAAAAATTCCAGAGTTATTAATTTGTAGAAACTCTTCTAAGACTCCCTCAACTATTTATAAGAATGAAAGCATATCAATATATTGAATCAGTAATTTAAAAATCAGGTTCAATATAAAATTTCATTCTACAAACAAGTCTATTTCATATAGGATTCATATGGACAATCTTTATGCTTTTATATTTTGGTAAAGGCTGTTTTTAAATAATATATCATTAAATTTAACAGAAAGATTTTATTTATTTTAAATAGAGACAGTAACTATTTCATAGGATTGGTTTTTTATTTTTTAGTCTTTTAAGTGATCTCTATACCCAACATGGGGCTTGAACTTACGACTACAAGATCAAGAGTCACACGCTCAAGGGACTGAGCCAGCCATGCATTCCAAATTACACAGGAAGAGTTTAAATCAAATTTTATCTCCTATAAAGAGTAACTTCTCAGCTACTCTGTCTCTGCCCATATTGTTTTTGTTTGTTGGTTTGTTTTGTTTTAGTGGCTTAAAACAATGCAAATTTATCACCTCATAGTTTCGGAAGTCTAAGGTCCAAAAAGCATCTCCCTGGACTAAAGTCAGGATGTCAGCAGGGCTGTGTTCCTTCTGGATGCTCTAGGGAAGAATCTATTTCTTTGCCTTTCTAGCTCTTAAAGTCTCACCTACTTCACTGAATACTATTGCCCTCCCTTCCATCTTCAAAGCCAGCAATGGCCAGTTGAATATTTCTCACAATGTCCTCTCTGGTTCTGATTCTTTTGTCTCCTTCCTAAGGATTCTTAGGAACCCTTACATTGGGCCCACTTGGATAATCTCCTTATTTTAAGGTGAGCTGGTTGGCAACCTTATTCCACCTGCAACTTTAATTCCCTCTTGCCAGTTAACAACATATTCACAGGCTCCAAGGATAAGAAGGACTTCTTTGGAGGGATCCCTGGGTGGCGCAGCGGTTTGGCGCCTGCCTTTGGCCCAGGGCGCGATCCTGGAGACCCGGGATCGAATCCCACGTCGGGCTCCTGGTGCATGGAGCCTGCTTCTCCCTCTGCCTGTGTCTCTGCCTCTCTCTCTCTCTCTCTCTGTGTGTGACTGTCATAAATAAATAAAAAATATTTAAAAAAAAAAAAAAAAAAAAGAAGGACTTCTTTGGGGAGCTATTGTTGTGCCCACTGCATCCCTCTTATACAGACCAGTTGGCTACTGGTCGTGTGTGTGTGTGTGTGTGTGTGTGTGTGTGTGTGTCTGCCTATATCTTAATCATCTTCTCTGTTGCAAGAAAAGAATTAAATTCAGGAAAAAAAATTTTTTCAAAACAGTCTCTGATACACAAATACTTTGAGAAAATGAGATACAAGCTTAAAATGGAAATACTTTCTATTTCAGTTAAAAGTAAAATTCTAAATACATCACAATTTTCACATTCTAAATAATATAAAACATATACCATTATGAACTAAATTTTAATTTAATGCTCATCTTTAACACAAAAAGTTGTCCCCAATCTGATTTTGCATTTCAGAATTGTGGTTAAAACCCTGGGTCTTGATTCAAATTGCAGCTTGACTACAAGCTCTGTAATATAAGCAAGTTACTTACTTTCATTAACTTTACTTTTCAGATCCTAAATCTTACTGTGAAGATTTAGTAGGATAGAATTTAAGATTAAGAAATGTTAGTTCTTATTATTACTGTGGCAATTCAAATTGGCCAAGCCAGGGTTCTATACACACGAAAACAAGAAAGCTGAAAAAAATAAACAACTGTAATAAAATTTGAAAGCCAAATACCTTTTAACAATGCAAATTCCTTTCCAACTATAGATACTTGGCAAAAAAAAAAAATCTGATGCATGAAAAAAATATTTGATGATACTGTACTTAGTAAAGATTGGTATAAATGAAAAGGAACACTCTTTTAATTATTTATTAATTCATTTATTAAATAAATTTATTAAATAAATATTTACTACTTAATTAATTTATTTATTAAATTATTCATTTATTTTAATTCATTTATTAAATAAATATGTACTACTATTTATTATGTGCCAGACTCTTTTCTAAATATTACCTAAGATAGAAAGCCAGGAAAAATAAATTCAACCTATTGAAAATTTGTTGAAAACATTTTAAAATAGAAGTCAAATAACTTATGTATACAATTTAATGAATAACTAATAATGGATCTTCCTCCTTCCATACCTGTACTACCTCTGTATCAAAAACAACCTTTTCACATCCCTAGACTGTAAGTTCCTGACATTCTTTTTTAAAAGCATCATAATTTAAATAACAAATATATATAAACAAATATTAGCACTGTTTGGTAAGGTAATAATAATTCCAAAAGCTAACATTTATTAAGCCTTTACCATGAGTTAAACATGATACAAGTCATCACCTCATTTCCCTCTCACACAGCCCCAAGAGGCAGGCAATTATTAGTCGCATGTCACCAATGGCATGTCAAGGTCACACACTGTAAGTGGTAAAAGCAGAAACCCTAGGTCTGTCCAACAAAACCCTTTCTCAAAACGCTATGTACTATTGTCGATGAAATAAATGAATGCCATCTACAGAAACTAAAAGACAACAGTATTGAATCACTACTCTATGGCATTAGAGTAATCACATTTAAAATTAATTCCTTAACAGTAGAATGATAGATTTAAAATATTTAATTTAAAATTTAAAATTCTAGGATATTTGTTTCACTTTCTACAAGATTTTAGAGAAGTCAATTTTGCTTCCTAAACATGTCTTTTAAAAGACTTCCATTTTGGTTTACACACACATATACATAAACAAACATGGAACAAATTATTAAAGGGAAAACATATATGGAAGGAAAAGGAGGCTCTTTTTGCCTGAAGATTCTTCTAATAAATTACACAAAAATAAGAAATGAATATAATTTAGACTGAAAGCTTTAGCTCTTTTCCATTCAACTATGTTTTATTTTCCCATAGATTGTAGGATGATTTTCTTTTTTGCAACCTGTTTTATGTTGTGAGGTTTAAATAAAAAATTTTTACAATTATTTTCAGAAAATGAACATTTTTCTAACTTGCAATGTTGAGTTCATTTTTATTCGTTTATTTTTTCCTATTTTTGTGTACAAAAATTTAGAACCTTAATGATAGAAGATCATATCGTAACTCTGAAATGCAGAGTATGCAGAGTTAGAGTGTCTTCCTTTTTTTTTTTGAGTGTCTTCCAAATCATACAATATGACATATGATTTTGTTTCACCTTGAAGAAAGAGAACACATATATAAACAATTGTCATTTTATTTCCATCTCCCAAAAGAATATCACTGAGGGGTGATTAAAATAAATGAAAAATTCTAGTATGAGGGAAGAAACAAGAATGTGGCATAAACATGGGGAAGCAAAAGACAGGAAGAGAGTATGTGAACATGAAGCAAATGCTTAGTCTCCAAGATCAGAGGCTTAAAGAGAAGGATAGATTAAAATCTAAAAAGAAAGAAAAGAAAGATCCCAGTATACTCAAGGAAAGGGAAGTCCCCCCAACATCCTTCCTGCTTATTCTTCCAATATTACACACAGCTGGGCCCACCTTACCACATCCTGGTAGATAACAACTTTATCAATTTTTCCATTAAAGCCAAACTAGACTTAGTACAGTCAGTGATGGACTGTCTGTATACCAAGTGTATCCCTTGTATATAATTGTGTAATGGCTGAAATTGAGAAACTGGGGCAAAAGTATTGAGTGATGGCCAAGAATCCAAGATTTGAACAATTGCTATGCACACACAAAGGAACCCATGCAGATGACTGCTTCGTACAGAGTAACTCAGCACAAGTGTTACATTATGGCCACAGTTGACTGGGACCCTAAACAAAGGATCCAGAATATCCCTGGGGTTCCCATAATGTACATTTCTAACCATAGGTACAATATTGAGCAGATGCCAATTGATTATGAAGCCCCTTGGTTCTAATTCCTAAAAGATAGATTTTCTCTGCCTTCTTTTACTAACTTTCTCTGTTGCCAGCTCATGTTAGCAGTATGTTATAGTATGAATTATTCTTCTTACCCGTTTGCTCTGTCATGAGTTTAATTTATGGTTAAATATACTCATTTTTATGTTGTTTTGAAATTGATATTTTGTAACATTTTAAATATTGTTACATCTTGTTATAAATCAGATAACTGCTCATATAAAAAATATACTAGTATGAAAACTATCAAATATGAAGTTATTCTGAATTAAGACTCTACTTACGGATGCACTCTGATTACCTGATCACCAAAATGCACTTGATTACTAAAGTAAATACATTTCCAAACACTCCTCCTGTCTCAGTATTTATTACTTATTTCTATTTAAGAAACTAATTCTCTAATTTTTATGTAAATCAAAAAGCCTTTTGGGGGGGCTCCTGGGTGGCTCAGTGGTTGAGCATCTGCCTTTGCCTCAGGTTTTGATGCTGGGGTCCAGGGGTTGAGTACCTCATTGAGCTCCCCTCAGGGAGCCTGCCTCTCCCTCTATGTCTCTACCTATGTCTCTGCCTCTCTCATGAATAAATAAATAAAATCTTAAAAAAAAAAAAAAAAAGCCTTTGGCATTTTACCTCTTCTGCCAAAGTGCTAAAGTATCCTCTTGATTTGAGTCTTCTCTCTCTTCTTTTTAATAAGGCTGGCTAATGGTTTATCTATCTTATTAATTCTTTCAAAGAACCAACTCCTGGTTCTGTTGATCTGTTCCACAGTTCTTCTGGTCTCGATTTCATTGAGTTCTGCTCGAATCTTTATTAACTCCCTTCTTCTCTTGGGTGTAGGATCTATTTGCTGTTTTTTCTCTAGCTCCTTTATGTGTAAGGTTAGCTTTTGTATTTGAGTTCTTTCCAGTTTTTGAATGGATGCTTGTATTGCGATGTATTTCCCCCTTAGGACTGCTTTTGCTGCATCCCAAAGATTTTGAATGGTTGTATCTTCATTCTCATTAGTTTCCATGAATCTTTTTAATTCTTCCTTAATTTCCTGGTTGACCCTTTTATCTTTTAGCAGGATGGTCCTTAACCTCCACGTGTTTGAGGTCCTTCCAAACTTCTTGTAGTGATTTAGTTCTAATTTCAAGGCATTATGGTCTGAGAGTATGCAGGGGACGATCCCAATCTTTTGGTATCGGTTCAGACCCGATTTGTGACCCAATATGTGGTCTATTCTGGAGAAAGTTCCATGTGCGCTTGAGAAGAATGTGTATTCAGTTGAGTTTGGATGTAAAGTTCTGTAGATATCTGTGAAATCCATCTGGTCCAGTGTATCATTTAAAGCTCTCGTTTCTTTGGAGATGTTGTGCTTAGAAGACCTATCGAGTATAGAAAGAGCTAGATTGAAGTCACCAAGTATAAGTGTATTATTATCTAAGTATTTCTTCACTTTGGTTAATAATTGATTTATATATTTGGCAGCTCCCACATTCGGGGCATATATATTGAGGATTGTTAAGTCCTCTTGTTGAATAGATCCTTTAAGTATGATATAGTGTCCCTCTTCATCTCTCACTACAGTCTTTGGGGTAAATTTTAGTTTATCTGATATAAGGATGGCTACCCCTGCTTTCTTTTGAGGACCATTCGAATGGTAAATGGTTCTCCAACCTTTTATTTTCAGGCTGTAGGTGTCCTTCTGTCTAAAATGAGTCTCTTGTAGACAGCAAATAGATGGGGCCTGCTTTTTTATCCAGTCTGAAACCCTGCGCCTTTTGATGGGGTCATTAAGCCCATTCACATTCAGAGTTACTATTGAGAGATATGAGTTTAGTGTCATCATGATATCTATTCAGTCCTTGTTTTTGTGGACTGTTCCATTGAACTTCTTCTTAAAGGGGAATTTTAAGAGTCCCCCTTAAAATTTCTTGCAGAGCTGTTTTGGAGGTCACATATTTTTTTAGTTGCTGCCTGTCTTGGAAGCTCTTTATCTCTCCTTCCATTTTGAATGAGAGCCTTGCTGGATAAAGTATTCTTGGTTGCATGTTCTTCTCATTTAGGACCCTGAATATATCCTGCCAGCCCTTTCTGGCCTGCCAGGTCTCTGTGGAGAGGTCTGCTGTTACCCTAATACTCCTCCCCATAAAAGTCAGGGATTTCTTGTCTCTTGCTGCTTTAAGGATCTTCTCTTTATCTTTGGAATTTGCAAGCTTCACTATTAAATGTCGAGGTGTTGAACGGTTTTTATTGATTTTAGGGGGGGATCTCTCTATTTCCTGGATCTGAATGCCTGTTTCCCTTCCCAGATTAGTAAAGTTTTCAGCTACAATTTGTTCAAATACATATTCTGGCCCTCTGGCCCTTTCGGCGCCCTCGGGAACCCCAATTAAACGTAGGTTTTTCTTTCTCAGGCTGTCGTTTATTTCCCTTAATCTATCTTCATGGTCTTTTAATTGTTTGTCTCTTTTTTCCTCAGTTTCCCTCAGTGCTATCAACTTGTCTTCTATGTCACTCACTCGTTCTTCCACCTCGTTAACCCTCGTCGTTAGGACTTCTAGTTTGGATTGCATCTCATTCAATTGATTTTTAATTTCTGCCTGATTAGCTCTAAATTCTGCAGTCATGAAGTCTCTTGAGTCCTTTATACTTTTTTCTAGAGCCACCAGTAGCTGTATAATAGTGCTTCTGAATTGGCTTTCTGACATTGAATTGTAATCCAGATTTTGTAACTCTGTGGGAGAGAGGACTGTTTCTGATTCTTTCTTTTGAGGTGAGGTTTTCCTTCTAGTCATTTTGCTCAGTGCAGAGTGGCCAAAAGCAAGTTGTATTGGGAAAAAGAGAAAAAGAGAGGAGAGAAAGAAGGAAAGAAAAGAGAAAGAGAAAAAAAAAGGGAAGAAAAAAAAAAAGAAGAAAAAGAGAAAGAAAAAGAAAGAAAAAAGGGGGGGTGGGGGAAGGAAACAAATCAAAAAGCAAAGCAAAACAAAACAAAACAAAACAAAACAAAAAAAAAAAGAACCACCGGGGAGTATCTTCTGATTCTGTGTACTTTAAGTCCCTTGGCTTCTCCTGGAAGTTGTCAGTCTAGCTGGTGTTCTGGGGGAGGGGCCTGTTGTGCTGATTTTCAGGTGTTAGCAGTTGGGGGAGCTGCTGTGCCCCTGCCTGGTGCAGGGCTCAGTGGGGGGTGTTTACCCCGTGAGGCCGCAGGAGGAACAGCCCCAGTGGCGGGGCCAGCTCTGGAAACCTGGATTCAGCTCCGGCAGGAACTCCGTCTGCAGGGCCTGGAGGCTCGGGGCGGGGCCGCTGATCTGCTCAGCTCGGGGCAGGGGCGTCCTTGCTGTCCTGGGCCCTCCCGGCCTCTGCCTGTCCTGGGGGAGGCGGGATCCTGGGCTGTGTCCCGGCGCCCTGTGCTCCGGGGCCTGCGCTGGTGGATTCGCGCTCCCGCCCCGCAGCCCCCTCCGCGGAGCCGCCCCCGAGCCCCCTCCGAGCTGCTCCTGGAACCGCGCAGCCCCCTCTGCATGGAGCCTCTTCCTCTGCCCGAGCCCCTCCGAGCTGCTCCCGGGGCCGCGCAGCCCCCTCCGCGGAGCCGCCGCCCGAGCCCCTCCGAGCTGCTCCGGGTCCCGCCGGGTCCCACCGTGCGCGCTGCAGCCCTTAGGGAGCTCGGCGCACTCTCCTGGGCGCGCAGTTGCTCTGTTACTGTCCCAGGGAACCCGAGGGCATCCCCGCCCTCCTGGGACCTGCTCCACCTCCCTGCGAGCCCCTTTCCGCCCGGGAAGGTCGGTGCAGCTCCTGCGTCTCCGGGACGGGGCTCTCCTGTCCTGGGGACACTCGCCCCGGCCTCAGCCCGGCTCCTCGCGGGGCCCCTCCCCCTTGGAGGCCTTTGTTTCTTTATTTCTTTTTCCCCGTCTTCCGTCTTCCTACCTTGATAGAAGCGCGAACTCTTCTCACTGTTGCATTCCAGCTGGTCTCTCTTTAAATCTCAGGCCGAATTGATAGATTTTCAGGATAATTTGAAGGTTTTCTAGGTAATTTGGTGGAGACAGGTGATTTGGGGACCCTACTCTTCCGCCAGCTTGCCCCTCCCCTCTAAAGTATCCTCTTGAAACACACGAGTGTTCTCTTGTCTTTCCTTCCTTTCTCTCCCACTACCCCCCACCGCCACATACACACAATTTATCTCCCTTCTATTTGAAATAGGTATTTCCATGTGTCTCCTTTTTCAATATAGGTGTGAAATTATACACATTCTTATCTATTATTATTATTGTTCATTTAGTAATACACAGCTTCATTCTCCCCCCTCTCAACCAAAAAGCATCTTATAGGCATTTGTACAGATACATTTGGCATGGAAATTAAAACAAGTAGGAGAAAATTGTGTGTATATATAGAGAAAACAAATACCCAAATGTAAAAAATGTTAAATGTTAAAGTTTCTTTTGAAAAATCTCCTGTTAGCCTTACAGGTTTTCCCTTGTAAGTTAATTACTTAAGAAAATCTACATGATGAGTATAATAGGAATTATCTGTACTACGCTTGAAACTCTTCCATAAATGACATTATTTCAAATTTTAAAAAATAAAGGTACTAAATCAAGGCACAACTAGGAGTCAGGGTAGAACACAAAACAAGTTGGAACTACAAAGTCATTTACACTTAGTGGGAATGGGCCAAAAAGTCAGTTATAAGCCTTATAACAACCAGCATGAGGCAAGAAATAATGAATTATAGGATTCATTACCCATAAGATAAATATAGATCATTGATTGCTCAAGGAGGAATATACAACTATTCCTGATTCCTGGTACTGAAATGAGAAAGAAATCTTTCCCATGTGTTCTCAATGTCCTCAATAACATTGTTACAGTAAGTTCACAGGGCTGCTTTGTATAACATCACTCATGTCAAGCCAACAGCACAATGCCAAAACAAAATTTACTAAAAGTAATTCTACAGAGCACAAAACCCAGTAGCCCAAGTATATAGCTCCCAATAGCTTTGTTAAACTCAAGGATAAGACCATAGAATACCTACAGGAATAGACACCTTGCACATTTTTCACATAATCCTTCCAAAATACTATTTGTCTTGGTCAAACTTTTGGTAAATATTAAATCCCAAACACAAGATATGACCCCTGCAAGAAACCAACAACACTCTTTTATGTTACTAATTCAGAGCAATACCCCTAACAATCAGCCAAGCTGGGAGTAATGTTGAGATACTCTTACTTATAAATTTACCCAAAAATTTATAAAGTATTATAGCTTTACAGGGACATATGTCTGGATGAAGATCACCTTAACACAAAACAAATCAGCAACTGCTTCTAAAAGTTCTAACTCAGTGCCAGAATAATTCTAGCTTACATGAAGTTTAAGCATATGCTTACTTCACATAAACAAAACATACACAGAATGACATGTTACTGAGAATGACAAAATGCCCAAGTCTCCTCTTTAGTATGAACTGGTAATAATGTATACCCCGGTAACTGAAAGAATTAGAAAGCAGTGTTATCTATGTAATAGAGTAAATTACCGAAGAACACACATTAAAACTTCAGCGTTTGAAGAGTTGATATATAGCATTATTTTTCTAGTGTCTGAAAATAAAAGCACACCACATGTTTAATCCTCTTTCTGATCCTTAGCTTCAGAGCAGAATAACTGTTAACAGCCATATGTGGAGAGACTGGCCAGGAAGAGAAACATTCATGTGGCATCACCTACAATATTAGGCTAAAATCATATATCCATAAGTTTGTCTTTTTCACTAGACTTTGAGCAAGGCATCGTAAGATGGTGCTTTTCAAACTGAAGCATGCATCCACATCACTAAGGATGCTTATTTAAAATGCTGAGGGAGAATTTTGAAATAAAATATGTACACTGCTCTTAGTGGTATGTTTTTAAAACTTCACTTTATACTTCTAGGATCTTAAAAACATGCTCTAAGATAATGTTTAATGCAAAATTTTTAAAATATCAATAAGTTGGTAAAATAGAGTTCTGCAAACAGCACAAGACTGAAGCCAGAAGGGAAATATCAGATATATAAAATGCCAATGAGGAGGGTGATTTTATTTATAGACTAACTTTGGGGTCATTAAAATAATTTTATAAAAATGTAATACTTCTTTCATCAGAACTGGTGTGGTCCCCCATTGATGTGGAGTACGGGAAGAAGAAACTGAGGAGGAAACCGAGGGGGGTGGGGGCAGGCAAGAGAGCCGGAAAGGGCCACCACAACTGGAGCATCCTCCTTTCTCCTCCCCACTTTAATGCCTCCTTAATAACACTCCAGTTCAGGCCTGAGCCTTGTAACAGTCCACATAAAATAAGAATTACAATAAAAGGGAGAAAAATAAATTGGAACATATTATATGAAAAGTTGCCCATTTTGAGGCACATGATTTCAGCATATTTTTCAAAAATGAGTATCCAGTATATAAAAAAATCAACTGCCAAATACAGAAACCGATATTTACCCTGAGTTAGACATCATAAGGCAATCTAGGAATCTGTTCTTGTGTGCACTATCCCAGCCTTAAGTCCACAGAGCAGGAGGTCCACAGCCTGTCTGTGGTCTTCTTTCCTCCCAGATAAGAGTCATCATTACCTGAACAATTTCACCACTGAGGTTTAAGTTTTTGACTCACATTAAAAATGTCAAATTAAAACTTTGCAAATGAATCTCCTGGAATAAAACATGTGCTAGCAACACATACCAACTGATGCAACTTGGTGCAAACAGACAGGCCTCTCCAAACACCCCTGAGCACCAGGCTGTGGTGGGCCGTCGTCTTTCACTGCAATGACAGGGCTGGCACTTATCTCAGGGAGGTGTAAGGCTGTAAAACACTCTGAATCTGAATCCATAGTTTGTTCATGAATATTTTAAACACACAAGGATCTCTCAAAAACATGGAAAAATACTTAAAATCCAAAAAATATACATCCCACTCCAACTCGATATGAATAAATGATATGATACAACTTATTCAAAATCAATCCAGGTATGGTAACCTCTTATGATAAGATATTCCATTACATGTTTTCTACAAATTCAGCCTGTAATTAAATCATATATCAATTGACTATGATGTATATTCTCACCACAAAAATATTTTTACATACATAATGTTACATCTATCTTCCTAATAATGAGATGATAGTTATTAAACAAATCAATGAATTCAATTAAGTTCCCTTCATCTGGATATCCTCAAGGCTCATGCAAGACTCAAAACTATAATGTATTTTTTTTAATATCAAAATACATTACATTAGAGAAAAGAAATAACTCTTGCGGTGCCTGGCTGGCTCAGTACAGTAGAATATGCCACTCTTTCTTTTTTTTTTTTTTTTAATATGCAACTCTTAATCTCAGGATTGTGAGCTCAAGCATGTTAGGCACAAAACCTACTTAAAAAAAGAAATAAAGCGGATCCCTGGGTGGCTCAGCGGTTTAGGGCCTGCCTTTGGCCCAGGGCACGATCCTGGAGTCTTGGGATCGAGTCCCGGGATCGAGTCCCACGTCAGACTCCCGGCATGGAGCCTGCTTCTCCCTCCTCCTGTGTCTCTACCTCTCTCTTTCTCTCTTTCTCTCTCTATGTCTATCATAAATAAATAAATGAATCTTTTTTAAAAAAAAGAAAGAAAAAGAAAAAAACTCTTATACATTCCTCACAGGATGGAAAACTATGGAAATCTGACACTTGGTCCAAAGTTCAGTGATCTATCACCACCCATTAGAAATCAGGTATGGTATTACAATTCCATACTTGGATAAGAATTAGTACAATCATTAATTTGTCAGATGATGACTTTTTCAAGGGTTGGGTAGCAAAAAATATTTGCATGGATGTCACAAGAGACAATGAGTTCCCACAAATCAATAAGAAGAAGATAGAGAGTTTAACAGAAAAATAGGTGAGGAATATGAACCAGGCAATTCATAGAATAAGTACAAAAGCCAATAAACACAAGAAAAGATAATGTTTACTGATTTACTGTCTCTTCCCTAGCTCCCCTCACCTTTACTAAAAATGTTCCATGAACTCAGAGACCACACTGTCTTGTCCACTGTATATCCCCAGTGCCAAATTAATGCCTGGACACACAGTAAGTGCTCATTAAATTTTGCTGAATGAAACTTTGGGAAACAAACAAAGGGTTGTGGAAAGGGAGGTGGGTGGGGGAATGGGGTGACTGGGTGATGGGCACTGAGGAGGGCACTTGATGGGATTAACACTGGGTATTATGCTATATATGTTGGCAAATTGAATTTAAATTTTAAAATGTTAAAAAAATTTTGCTAAATGAATAAACCACTAAAAACTAAAGAAAACAAAATAGGGATCCCTGGGTGGCGCAGCGGTTTGGCGCCTGCCTTTGGCCCAGGGCGCGATCCTGGAGACCCGGGATTGAATCCCATATCAGGCTCCCGGTGCATGGAGCCTGCTTCTCCCTCTGCCTGTGTCTCTGCCTCTCTCTCTCTCTGTGACTACCATAAGTAAATAAATAAAAATTAAAAAATAAATAAATAAAAAAAATAAAACAGGATACTGCTTTTTAACTTTGTGAGACTAGTAAAAACTAAAAAGATTAATACCACCAAACAGGGAAGGATGGGAAGAAAGGGTATTCTCCTGCATTCCCTTTGGGACTGTAACTTCCTACAGTTCTGTGCATGAAAATTTGACAATATCCTAAGAATAAACTCCCAAGAATCTATCCTACAAATATCAAGCACTGGTTCATTAATAGTGTATATGCCAGAACAGATACTGAAACACAACTTGTGATATAAAAATAGAACATGTCCAGCAAGAAAGACATTATGAAACCATTTTAAATAATGCTTATCATTTAAATAAGCATGTGTAGATCTATGTGTATTAATGGAGAAAGATATGCACTAATGGAGAAAGATGATCATGATACTTAAGTGAAAAACATAAGGTACAGAATAATATGTACAATGATATCCCATTTTTAATTTAAAAACTCTGATTTCATATTTATTCTAGCACACACACATTTGTACAATTCAGGGAAAAATGTCTGGAAGGATATTCAGAACAATTAATAGTTCTTACTTCTAGGGATTTTGGGGGGGTGGAGGATATATTTTCTTTGCTACAAGCATGTATTACATTTATAAGTTCACATAATAGAATTTCGGTGAAAAAGAAAAGAGAATGTGTATAGGTTTTTAAGTAAATTAAATCAATTTATATTATTTAAATCACAGCTAGAAAAGCCTTAACTACTAATCTGAAAGATTTAGCTTAATAAATATGTATCGTTTTATGGTAAAATAATACAGCTTGAAAACAATCCTCTCAATTCATATGGAGGTATTACACTTTGAGACTGTTCACGTATCTAGCTATTCTTCAAATAGGCTAAGTCTCACATATCCATACAAGGTCTCATTCTGCCTAGAATATGCTACTCCTCACCCTTCTTCACTATATCACACCTTGCCACCCTCACTGCCTAGATAGCTTCCAGCTCACCCTTCAACATACAACTCTGAAAAGCCTTCCCATCATGACATAACAGAACATTTGCAAGAAAACAGATTTCTTTAAACAGATTAAAGGAAGATATTTTCTCTGATATTAGATCATTCTAATTCTTACTACTGATTTTTTTAGTGTGGTAAAAAAGTCACTTAAGTGAAACAAAGTAGTAATTGATTATTAATTGCCCAGATATTTCTGTTTTCCAAAAATCTCAAATTGATTATAGAAATGATAGAAGGCAAAGGCTTCAAGACAAATCCTGTCTGGGAAAAATACTGATGGATTTTCAGATGTCCACATGTACTAGGCATGTTTTTGGTTGGAAAACAAGCATTTATGATGAATTTAAAATTTTTTCCAAAATGAAATAATCTAAATTTTTTGATGTTACAAAAATAACTCAATAATGTATTTTCGTTCTGTCCAACTTAAAAGCCTTTCAAACTGATGCATGTAAAAATATGCAGAAAAATAACTGTGCCAGGCTATAACTGGTATTCCAAATTCCACCTGGAAAATGAATTTTATGGCTCTACTATAAACTTCTAAAATCCTGAAGTTTTAATAGATATGCTGACACAACCTTAACCATAACAGTTCTAGCAACTGCTGCTATAATAAATCTGTCAGTTTCTGTAATGCCTATGACAAATCCATTAATATGAATGATGTACATTTCACATAGCACACCACACAGCAACTGCACACGTTATGTCATTTCCATTCTGAGTAGCAAATCAGTAATCAATATTTGTAAAAGCAGCAGCTAATCCTTTGTAAAATCACTGGTTCAGTGATTGAAGAGTTTGCTCAATCTACACAGTTAATCCCTCTTCATCTGCTGAGCCCTCTATTTATCCCAGTCCCTCATAGTGCTAGCTATGGCAGATTAATACATCTCCACACGTTAAACATGACCTGACAATTGACACAGGATATTGCTGACAGGATAAGCTCTACAAACACTGGCCTTTTCAAAAAGAAGCTTAAAATTAACATTCAGAAACCCAAAGTTTACAAATAGGCTCACCACGACCCTTTCCTAGCTCCAGGCACCTGATTTATTGGGCTCACACTCCATAGGAAACATATCCCTATTTTTGGTTTGAAGTCTTCTGGCTGATTCCAGAATGCCTATTCATAAAGCATGTCATGTTATTAATTTTTTAAGTCAAGGTAAATAGTTTTCTGGCCAGGAACAGAGGATCATACATACAGAAGCATTTGGAGAATTCATACTTATATATGAAGTAGAAGTTCTTAGCTAATGGTATTTCAAAGTTCTACACTTGAAGAAAATCTCAAAAAAAAAAAAAGCATTTTCATACTTATAACTTTGGATATAAAGAAAGATGCATTTTCGCAGTGAAGACTGATTGACAATATTGTGAATAAAGTGTTCTGTGTTACATGAATTAGATGAACATAACACATTCCTCTTTGGAATGTATTAAATTTTATTTAAAGACCAATCATAAATTACCTTAACAAAGTTATTACAATATGATACTCTATACATCCTTAATTAAGACTTGAAGTAAAAGAAAATCCAAATTCATGTCAAATCAAGAGTAAAAAGTATAGAAAGAAAAATTATTTCCTAACCCAATATATTGAATGAAATAACTTTTTTAAAGATAACATGAACGACTCCTTTACATGTACACCATCTGGTTAGCTGTGTCTAATAAAGAATACCAAACATGCTCTTAGGTCCTACACTTTTCATGCCTCTGGAGGGGAAGCAGAGGCCACAGAAAGGCTGAGAAGAAACAGCAGGAGAAGATCAGAAAAGAATGGTCTTGACCAGAAGCCCAAAGAGTACAGAATTTAAGAAGAATGAATGAGTAGTCAGTAATATCAGTTGTTTCAGAAAAGCCAAGAAAGAAATACTAGAAATTAATCACTGAATATGGAAGTTAGAAGGCTACAATCATCTCGCTTGAGTTATCAGAGAAGAGGCAGTGTGGAAAGAAGCCAGTCATTACAGAATGAAATAGAGAAAGTGGAATGAAAAAAGATATTTTGTCTTTTTTTTTTTTTATAATTCATCTTTAAAAACAAAAACACTTCAGTAGTGAGGGGAAGAAGAGAGGGAACAACAGAGAGGGAGAACAGCATTTCCAATTTATTTTTTAATTCAATACTTAGTAATATTCCCTTTCAATACCAAATTCCACTTTAATGCAACAACTAGACCTTAAAATACTAAAAACCAATACTGCAATTTTTAAAATTGTATCATTTTAGACCTTACTTAGTAGCGATATGTTCATATGTAATATTAAAAAGAGAATTTAATAGGTTAAAAATGATGACTAGCATTTGAAAATTTAGGGTGATCTCTGTAATGTAATGCAAAAGTCTCTCATAGGCTATATTGCATATTTTTAAAATGTAATCTTAAAGTCTAATAGCTTTTCAGATATTAAGCAAAAAAAATTGCTAGTCAGTTGGATTTGCTATAAGAAGAATTATACACATCACCAAATCTTACAAGACAACAGGTTCTAATTAGCCTACCTGAAAGAAACTCACTCTACATAAAGTGAGTAAAATGATGGCAGTACTAGTTGAATAATATAGGTGATCTGTCCATGTCAAAAATATGGCTCATTAGATAAGTAGTTTGCCAACAGTTAAGAAAAATAAATTGCAAAATTCTTTTATCCATAAAAATTACTTAGCAGCCACAATCACCAAGGCTTTGAAACAGTGATATTTCTCTAGTACATTTAAATTAGGATACTCTGAAGTTCAATTTATATATAAGTTTAAAAACTACACCTCTGTTGTACAAACTATATATTTACTCATTGGACTCTTTTAGACTTACTGTTAGTTGTCTGAACATCTAAATGAAATGCCTTTATGCCTCTAGACATAGGATTATTTCAGTGTTCTTTCTGATGCAAATACATACATAAAATGTATATGAAATGCACACACACAAATGATGTCCAATAAATCCAGAAAATGTCTGACTTTTTAAAATCACAGTGATGTTCATAAGCAGCTTATATTTTTAAATACAACAAAAATTTCCTAAGAAACAGTAAAAAACACTTACTGTTTAAAATGAAGATAACAATGTTTCAAGGGAGAGCAATTTGTCAAGTTTTTCCAAAGCTTTTCATACTTACACTTAATACACCCAAGTAACCAACATCATAAATTTTTAAGTCAATTTGCCAATGTTAACATGCATAGCCAGAGAACTAAATAATACCCATATAAGATCAAACATGTAACACTGGCCTCCTTAACCATAAATTTTAACTGAATTAACTTGCTAGTCAAGATTTAGTAAAGAGGTCTATACCCTATGGATATAAGGAGGAAGGAGTATTGTGTGTCATTAACCAATTGAAGTGACATGTTCAGAAAAAATGTTATCTTCAATATAAATAGACATCTTCCCAAAGAAGATATACAAACAGCCAAGAGACACATGAAAAGATGCTCAACATCACTCATCATCGGGGATATACAAATCAAAACTACAATAAGACACCACATCACACCAGTCAGAATGGCTAAAATGAACAACACAGGAAACAACAGGTGTTAGTGAGGCTGCAGGGAAAAGGGACCCTCTTACACTGCTGGTGGGAATGCAAACTGGTACAGCCATTTTGGAAAATACAGATGTTCCTCAAAAAGTTAAAAATAGAACTATCCTATGATCCAGCAGTTGTATCAGCAGGTATTTACCCAAAGAATACAAAAATACTGATTGGAAGGTATACATGCACCTTGATGCTTACAGCAGCATTATCAATAATAGCCAAATTATGGAAACATCCCAAATGTTGATGAATGGATAAGGAAGATGTGGTACATATATATAAGGGAATATTATTCAGCCATAAAGAATGAAATCTTGCATTTGCAATGACATAGATAGAGCTAGACAGTATTATGCTAAGCAAGATCAGTCAGAGAAAGACAAATCTCATATGATTTCTCTCGTATGTGAAATTTAAGAAACAAAACAAATGAATATGGGGTGGGAGAGAGAAGCAAACCAGGAAATAGACTCTTAACTATACAGAACAAACTGAGGGTTACTGGAGGGGAGGTTGGTGGGCAATGGGTGAAATAGGTGATGGGAATGAAGGACGGCACTTGTGATGAGCACAGGTGTTGTATGAAAGTGATAATTCACTAAATTCTACATCTGTAACTAATATTATTCTGTATATTAACTAACCAGAATTTAATATGTGTTGCCGAAGCAATCATGACTAACTAGAATTTAATAAAAACTTGAAAAAGAAAAAAATGTTATCTTCAAGTCTAAGACTTTAGATATCTATAAATATTTTCATTTATATTTTAATACTATTTACTAGCTAAAGTATTAATAAAGCCAGTGTTCTTTTGTTTTTAATCACATTAGTAAGACCAAAATTATTAAGATTTGCCATACTAGAAAATCTCAAAAAAGGAAAATTATTGGTTACACTCAAAGTGATCTAGCAATGCCATAGATTTCTTTGTAGATTCAGACATAAAGATATAAAGTCTGAATTTTTTATTCTAAAGAATTCTAGGAGCACTTGGGTGGCTCAGTGGATGAGCATCTGCCTTCGGCTCAGGTTGTAATCCTGAGGTCGTGGGATGAAGTCGTCGTGGAGAGCCTACTTCTCCCTTTGCCTATGTCTCTGCCTTTCTCTCTGTCTCTCATGAAGAAATACATAAAATCTTAAAAATATATTCTAAAAATACAAAGGCAAAAAAAATTTCTTTCAAAAGCCATCTCATTTCTAGGGTTCAACACACTGTATCAGGAGGTATATGATGTCAATTTTTCCTAGCACGATGTTAACTTTCATCACCTGTTTAAGGCAGTATCTGCCAATTACTTCTTTCAAATTACTATTTTTCACTTTATAGTTAGTATTTTATGAGGAGATTCTTTAAGAAAAGCAAATTAAAAAAGAAATCAAACTTTCACCCATTATTTTAGTATCTATTGATGGTTCTTGTCTGATTTCTATCATGACTGCAAATGGCAGTTTCCTATTTTTTTTCCTAATGAATGAAAATGTCAAATACTCTTTATATGAAAAAGCAGAAAGCTAGAAAAACAACTATGATTTGGGAACTGAATATTTAGGAAACATAAATCGCTGATTCTTGCCCTGGTAAACTCTATAAACATGATTTGGTGTGTGTGTGTGTGTGTGTGTGTGAATGTGTGTGATGCACACCCATGTGTACACAACTAGGTATAATATCTCATAATGTATCTATCAAGAACAATTGTACAATAAAAAATTGTAATAGCATGGTCATCTTTAAGGGAAGAAAGATAAAAAATAGATCAGAAGTCAGAAGACTACTACTGTCAGCCTCTAAACTTAATTGTAGGTACTAGATGATTCAATCTTTCCTAGACTTCACTTGTAAAATAAGAGACATAGGCTAGATAATCTGTAAGCTTCCTTACAAGCAATGTTCTACATTCTGATAATACTAAAATAGGCTGATATACATAAGGATATTTTAAAATATCACATACCTTTTATGTCCATCAGAAAAAAAAAACAACACTACAACTGGAGGAAAGCATAATAACTGTTTAGGTGAGGCTTACCTAATAATATTCCAAAGGAAATAAAATCATAATTCCTTGCAGGAACCTTTTTGTTATGATTTATAACACAGTAGTCATTATTCTATTGTTAATGTTAGAGAGTATAAATTTCCTCCAACAGAAAGAGAAAGGCGGCATTGTTTCTGCAAAATAAGTGTCATAGCTTGTTAATATGCCAAACTACCCCTAGGTATAGCTAGTGATAATAAGGTTTTTAAATGATAATGACAGGGGTCAATGGGGGGTGGGGGGAGATGTGCTTGGGTGGCTCAGTTGATTAAGTGTCTGCCTTCAGCTCAGGTCATGATCTCAGGGCCCTGGGATCAAGCCCTGCCTTGGGCTTCCTGCTCAGTGGGGAATCTGCTTTTCCCTCTCCCTCTGCTGCTCTCCCTGCTTGTTTGTTCTCTCTCTCTCTCCTTCTCTCAAATAAATAAATAAAATCTTAAAAAAAAAAAAAAAAGAGAATAAGTCTGGGACCTGAGGGCTCAAACCAAAAGGTACACCAGCCTATTTTAATCAAGAGCCTGGTTTCTAAAGCTCTTCTCCCACACTCAACAAAGAAAACAAATCTGAATTCTTGTCCAAACTTGCCCTGATGGTTTTTAAAGCAGAGGAAGTCAATAAGCAGAGTTTAAGAATAAAATGGCACTAATGTACATTTAATGATAAGGAGGTAATGCAAATGATTTGACAAAGTTTTAGTGATCTTGCAATACCAGGGCATAGGTACAATATCTAGGCTGGAGTCAGCTGTACATATATATATTTTATATAGAATGTGTAAGACTATGCATGCCTATGTATAAATATTTGCATATTTATTAAAATGTAATAAATACTCGATGTAGCTGGCTTTCTCTATATTTGTGACTTAATATTTACTTCCTTCACCTATAAAATGGGAATTAGCAAGCTGGCTGTCAATAAATGTCCAAACCCAACAAAGTACCACAGATTTAGTAGCTTCTGAAGATAATGAGTACTGTATATAAAACAAAAGTTGATATTTTTATAAAAATAATTTAAATGATCAAAATAAAAACTGATGCATTTTTATGCAGGTCACTCTTTCAACATGTGGCAAAAAGATGGCACCAGAAAAGCAGCAAAAAAGAAAGTTATATTCAATAATGTACAGGTTTGGGCAGATGCATAAGGTACTTAAGGACTGGGACCATTTGAGTTTTATTCATCTTCTAATTCCACTGGACAGTGCCTGGAACATAATCATTTACTAAATGCATGTTGAACAAATGAGTGTTATTAAATAAAGAGATATAGGAATCATCCATCCATTACACTAAAAGATTAGCTTTACTTTTTTACGTTAAACTACAGTAACAATGGTGGACTATCAGACCAAATTATGCCCCCCAAAGGAAATAAAACCTTCAGTTTTTATGTGCTATACATGTGCTATGTACATATCAGAAAAACCAAGGCCTACTGATTTTTTTTTTTTTTTGTATGCAGCACTTTACAAAAGCACTTGGCAAATATTCAGCCAGCCAGAGGAAATTCCAAGTGAAATTCAAACCATGTGTGTGTTTGTTTTGTGGGAGTGAATTATTTTTATGCATGTAACTTTAATTGGTGGCAGATACAAAATACTTTATAGTTACACTACATGTTCATTTAGTTATGCATAGAGCCTAGAATATTTAACCAATAAACTTTTAACAGTAATGGGAAATTGCATGTGCTTCTGATAATGCTGGGTCTAGCAACAACACTTTGCCTGTTCTACGAGCCTTCGAGTAGTTTTATTAGGTAAATCCACTGATGATCTCGATGACTCAGTCTGTCATCTATAAAACACATACCCATATGGGATGATGATAATATTCTGCAGAAATACACTCTCTATGATTTGGAGTTTAGACTTACTTTAAACTGCCCTAAAACAAAGGGGCCAATTCAGGTATGAATTATGTAGGCCCAAAGTAGCAGCCATAAATGTCACCTCCTACCCCCTCACTATGACTGTTACTTACAGACTAGCTGAGGGCATCGAAGAATAGAATGAGATGCCATTTTACATTTTCCTCTCCCTGTCTCCCCACTGAGGATATGAAGGTAAAAACCCTCCTTTTTTCCATTTCAGGCTACATGAGCTGAGATTTATTGCCCTCCTGAGGATGAAAGCAAGATAATTCGTATGAAGTTAGCATCCTCCTTGGGCATTTCTTGGCATACTACAGGCTTTTCTCAGTTGGATTTACTCTGCATCTTCTAGCTAATACATTTCCAAAGGAGCATGAACAAACACCAATTTAATACAGTAATTCTGCAACTGGATAGCAGGATGAAGTGTGGGCACCTTCCCACAATTTCTTCCTTTTCCTTCTCCATCTAAACCTCATAACTTCAATTATGAGCTTTACTTCAGAATATATTTTTCACACAGTCTCTATTCCATGTCAACAATACATGACAGTCATTATTCAATGAGCAATAAGCATTTCTTATGAAATTGGCCTATGTCAAGAACATAGAACCTGGAGAGACAAAGTCAACACAGGTTCTACCTTTAAGGGGCTCATATCTTAAAAAAAGGGGGGGGCTCATATCTTGCAATTGAAAAATAACAAGTAACAAAACAATAACTGTTAAGTGCTACAGAAGTTTAATACAAAACCCAAATCAAGTACAGCCCCAACAGTAACACTGGGGTAAAGCTACTGTAAGAACACAGGAATCCCAGTGCCATCAGAAAAGACGGAGTTGGAGAATTATCACTCAGTATACTTCTCTTTCTTCCACACATCAATCTTTTTTACAGGTAAAATCAGATTTTAGAAGTACATTGAGGACAACTTTGAAAAGAGAAAGGCTTCAGAAAAAGCAATATGCACCTTGAAAGGCAGAAAGGAGAGGAGAGATAATTCGAGCTTCTCTGCCTTGTTGACAGGTGTGTCGGCAAAGGAAGGGGTAAGATCAAGTCATGTGTATGCCTATGTATGCCACCAGCCAAAATGACCTCTCTCAGAGGTCCCTAAGCAGCCCAAAGCCCCCTTAGTTCAGGGTGACTACCCTGATTCACTCTTTCTCAAATGAGTATAAGTCATGCACGGCTCTATTGCTAAAGCCTAATAAGCAAGCAATACCATCCTAAAACTTTGAGTTTCAAAATATGTTATAAACAGTAACACATGTACTGTGGGATGATTCAGATATTAGCTCAGAAAAATAGGGATAGCATCAAGAATCTGTTTATATTCTTTAGCCCCGTTGAAAATATTTGAATTAGATTAGATGGCAATTGCAATACAAAAGAGCACAGTGCCACTAACATAAGCTAACAACTTGTTATTGCCACTGGTGGATAAATAGCAGCACATCCTGCTGATATGGAATAAAGAGTTGCTAAATCTTATTTTAAAGAGATCTTTTTAAAGACAGGACATTCAAGTCTATCACATCCATTGATTTAAAAAAATTAATTTGCAGTCACTAGGGTCATTTTTTATGAATCAGGGAGACACACAATCAAGGGAAATTCAGGTTTCTCCATATACATACATACACATACCACATTTATTTTCACACTCATCCTTATCCTTTTCCTCGTGATTTAAAGAAAGTTGTCTCTTCCTTGTATATTGAATCTCTCCCTCTTCAGTGCTGCCTCCTCTGCAAATATAAACATGATCAAATCCCTCTCTTAACTTTGCATCTCATTCTCTGGTTATTGTACCCTCTTTACTCCACTGATTAATTTTTTTAATTTTTATTGAGATAATTACAGATTCACATGCAGCTATAATAAATAAGATAGAGTCCCTCACATACCTTGCCCAGCTTCCCCCAATGGTAACATTTCACAAATCTGTACTATAATATCCCAACTAGGATATTGACAATGATACAACTCCCATTATAATTCAGATTTCCCCGGTTTTGCTTGTGCTCATTTAAATGAGCTTGTATGTGTTTATGTTAAATTCCACATAACTGTATCACCTGTATAGGTTAATGTACATACTACAATCAAGATATAGTCCCAACACCCACAAGGATCCCCTCTGTTGCCCTTTTATACTTTTGGCCCCCCTCCTCTAAATTCTGGTAGCCACTACCCTGTTCCTCCATTTCTATAATTGTATCCTATCAAAAATGGAACATAAATGGAATCACACACTGTGCAACCTTTCAGGATTGGTTTTTTTCAGCCAGCATACCTGCCTACAGATTTACCTAAGTCATTATGTATATCAACAGCTCATTCCTTTGTATTGCTGAGTAGGATTCCACAGTGTGTGTATACCACCATCTGATACTATCTAGCTTTTCTAAAGAAGTAGTTTGCTTCTCTTTTACTTGCTTCTCATTCCTCAACCCACTGCAATTTGACTTCTGTCCATATTACTCTACAGAGTAGAGTAATGCTCTATGCTCTCACGTTCTACTATCCTTTCATAAAACCACTACAACTTCCTAATTTCCATAGTCAATGGGCAACTTTTGAAATTTCTCTTTCTTGGTCTTTCTGAAGCAACTGACACTACTGACCACTCATCCCTCCCCTCAGAGTATCTCTCTTCCCTTCACTTCTCTCTTGTCTTCTTACACTATTTATTTTCAGTCTACCTTTATAGACTCTCCTCATCATCATCAAAGTCCTTAATGCTCATATCCTCCCCACATTCCATCTTCAGAGCTTGCCCTTCTATAATTGCCACACCCTCCCAAGGTCATTTCACCCACACATGTAACTTCCATTGGTCCCTAGATGTTAAGATGCTAACCAAGATCTTCTCCCTAAACTCCAAATCCATGTTTCCAAATGACTAGATGGTTCATCTTCTAAATCAAGTATATCCAATACTGAACTAACCCACTTCCTCCTCACTATGATCTAATTCCAACCATTTCCTCTCCTTCCTACGGCCCTGGCTCAATGAATGGTAGTACCACATCTGTTTAGTCATCCCAAAATTTCAGACTCCTCTCAACTTTTTCTCCTTCACTTTCACATCACTAAGTCTCATCAACTCTATCTCTAAAATATTTTCTGAAGTTATTCCCTCCTCTCACTTCCCAGGACCATTTCTTTAAGGTTAAGCTCTTATCATGTCTCATCTGCATCATCACAACAGCTTCCCCCTCCTTCTGGTCTTTCTACACTATTCTTCAAACTTTGGCTAAGTGCTCTTACTTGGATACAAATCTGATAAGGTCATTTCCACATTCATGTCTTACAATGGCTCCCTGTTGTCTATACGATAAACCCTAACTTCTTGGCATAATAATGCACAAGGCCCTTAAAAAACCATCCCCTGCCTGTGTCTCCATGTTCTTTCATCTTTCATACATTTGTGTCCTATGCTCTCACATTCCAAACTAATTGCAATTGCCAAATGTTCTGTCTTACAAATCAGTGATTCAGGTTTCCAAATGTAGAATCTGGAATGCTCTCTGAGGGAACCAAAATGGTAGCTGGGACTTCTAGGAAGTCAAGAGGTGAAATCACTAATTGATTTGCTATTTAGAGAAAAAGAAATTTTAAATGTTTAAGAATAGGGCACTGAGGGGGGCACTTGACAGGATGAGCACTGGGTAATATGTTAATATGTTGGCAAATTGAACTCCAATATAAAAAAATAATAAAAATAAATAAAAATTTTTAAAAAAGGAAAGCACGTGTGATGAGCACTGGGTATTACAAGTGATGAATCACTAAATTCTATGAAAACTAATATTACACTTTATGCTAACTGGAATTTAAATAAAAACTTGAAACAAACAAAATGTTTAAGAATATTCTAAATTTAAGAGACAAATTTTTCAATTTCAATTTTTCAAATTCAAATTTTAACATAAAATACAGCTTCTCTGGAGATGGCACCTATTTGGTTCTTTCAACTCCAAAGGATGAAATTCAAATGCCCTCCTAAATAGGCCAGAAAAGGAAGTAAGGTGGCTGATATACTCTTCCAGACACATGAATATAACACAAAATAAAGTCTAAACTATGGATTTTTCAGAAGTATTAAAAGATATTTTGCTCTCCAAAGGTACTAAATGATAACAGGAAAAAAGGGAAATAAAATTTGCTTCTGACAAAACTTGCTAAATATTAAGGGTCTACTTTAAGAGTTTTTTTTTTTAATTTTTCACATTTCCTCAGATGTGCAGGACTTCCAAAGATTTATTTTTAATCTTCTTTCATTATCTTTGCCATGCCTTTAGGCACTGATGACAGACTGATCAGTCCACCACCCCCCCCCACCCCCCCACTCCCGCCCCGGCAGTGTATTCTTCTGCTTATCCACAGGGTAGCAGTGTGTTTCAAAATAAGATCACCACTGTGGGAATGTAAAAGAAGACCCAAAATGTCTGTAGAAAGAAGCTTCCTTTTTTGTATACAAACATAAGAATACTAAATAATGAGGATAACAGCCTGTGGCAGAAATCCAGAGTGTGGTGTTGAGACTAACAAACAACAAAATACTTATAGGGAGAAGTAATAAGAAAACATGTCAAAGAGAAGCATGGATGCTATTTTGGGGTAAAAACAGGAACACAGACCAAATTCCTGGTAAAATACTACACACCCATTGTTTTACAATTCAGAATCTAGAGATGAACTGATTTGTATGTATTTAAACTAGAATCCTAGAAATATATAATTTTGTGAGCTATAAATCTGACATGGCAATCCCAGCAATTACATTTTACATAAGTTCTACTACAGCAAAAGATAGTACAGAATCCTCTTTGATGACCCCAAATTGATTTCTGACCACTGAGGCCAAATTCAAAACACTGCCGTGCTGTAAGAATTACAGTGACAAGCCTAAAGGTTGTTTGTTATAGGAAAATCATTACTGAATAAGAAAGCAGTTACTTTTAAAGGCTGGGAAAAAAACATTTCAGGGAAACAGAATTCATTGTATTTAACAAACAGTACAGAGCTGGGTTTAGTGTGGGCTCCCTTGGGAACACAAGTTATTTAACCTCTATTGAGCCTCAGTTTCCCCAGATGCAGAATAAATCACAAAAGCACAAATCTCAGAAGACTATTTTGAAGATTAAATGAAGTAAATTATGTAAAGCAAAGAACAGTATTTGACAGTTTTCCAGGTTTGTTTCCGTATCTCTTCTGTAATTCTGCTAATAATCAGTGCTACACACATACTTAGACTCTTAAGTACTGAAATCATCCATATGTCAGTGAAGAGCATAGCATACTGGTCAAAGCCATGGGCTCAGGAGTCAGACAGGGCTAGTTTCCCAGCTCAACTTCCACTCAATAGCTGGATGACCTCAGACAAGTTACTTTTCTGGGAAGGCAGGTAACACCTTATACCAGGAAATATATTTCTGAATGGGTCTAAAAGGAATATATTTTGTGATTAAGCAATGTAAATGTAATTCAAACATTACATATATACTACAGTATATATAAAATAAATTTAAAACAAAAATATATTTCCCCTCCAACGATTTGATATAATTTAAATAATAAATGAATTACAATGGTCCTTATTGTCAACATTAAAAGCAGCTAAAAAAAATAATTTTTTCAGACAATGTAATGTCTGCCTTAATAGCCAAGAAATTCTAAAGTTACATCTAGAATTTCAAAGGATTTGGGAATTTGAATGGATGACAAAATTGTATTTTAAAAAGTGTTTCATAAAACACAGTGATGTTATGTTCTTTATTTTATTGTGAATAGAAATTTGAACCTATCAATAATTCCAAATAAAGTTTGTAGTGGGGGATAGTAAGTTTTTAAAAACTTGTTAAGGATTACTTGCAATTGGGCATTAAATACCTGTTCATAAAATACAAGAATGATTCTAATAAGATATTTTTATACAACCTTTTTTTGCACCATGAGTAAATCCAACTTTTCTTACAGAGAGAATACAACACCCTGCCCTTATTACCACAAATGGGATAGGAATGGGATTCCATTAATTTTGTAAGCAGTTCTCGATATGCCATAGATCAGAAAAATCTGAACCCTAACTATACTCAATGAAATTTAATAAAGATAAAATGAAACTTTGTTCACTGACATCCAATATCCCAATTAATACCCAAGACAGAAACAGTATCATCATAATCTTTCTCCAATCCCCATATTGATATCCATACAACAAAGCACCTCCATTCATATCATGTATAAAATATACTCTGAAATTAGGATTAGCTTCTTTTTGAATAGTGAGGCAAAACTTTCACAAAAGACATTTGATATCATTGCACAAACGAGATTTGTATTGGAGAATCTATTCAAGTACACAATCAAGATCTAAGTTCTAAATGCGGGTCAGGCAATTGTTACAGTGGGAATTTCAGAATGAAAGGCTGGATTTATAGGAGAAGACATGGAAGCTGTAAGGCCTCTATGAGTGTTAGGAGATAGTAAGCATAAAGGACAAATGGTGATAGCTTATGAAAAGGCCAGCCTAATAAAAGCAAAGGGTTATGTGATAGAGAAGTAGAAGATTATTATTATGGAGAGCCTTAAAACACAAGTAAAGGAATTTGGACTTGATTCAGTAGGCAATCTGCAACTGCTGTAGGATCTTGAGAAAGGGAATGATTCTATCAATGTAGTATTTTATAAAATCAATCTGGCAGGATGGAATTGGGAGCATGAAATGAATTTAAGGGATCTTTTAGTTTTGGAGGCAGCCACAGTAATTCCTTGTGATGAGGCCCCAGATAAAATAGTAGCACTGAAAGTAGCTCTCTTTCATTCATTCCTTTCATAGCAAGAGCCTGTTATATGTTGGGTCCTGTGCTAAGCATGAAGATCACAATGATAAACAAGACTCACCGTTACTTCTTTCATGGAGTTTACAATACAGTGTGGGAGATGGACAGAAGAACAAATAAACACAAATACTACAAATTGTGTCAAGTGATATTCCAAGACAAACAGGGATGCAGAGGGCAAAGAAGGAGAATCAGTTTAGAAAGGATGATCAAGGGATCCCTGGGTGGCGCAGCAGTTTGGCGCCTGCCTTTGGCCCAGGGCGCGATCCTGGAGACCCGGGATTGAATCCCACGTCAGGCTCCCGGTTCATGGAGCCTGCTTCTCCCTCTACCTATGTCTCTGCCTCTCTCTCTCTGTGTGTGACTATCATAAATAAATAAATTAATTAAAAAAAAAAAAAAAAAAGAAAGGATGATCAAGAAGGCCTCTCTGAGGAGATGAATTTTAAGCTGAGACCTAACAATGTGAAGGAACAGAAAGGAAGACTAAGAATGTTTTTTAGCAGAAATAATAGCATATGTAAAATCAGGAAAAAGTTTGGTTTATTCAAGAAACTTAAAGTAGCTTAGTGAACTACAGCATAGCAAGGGAAGGGAAGCCCAGCACAGCATGGGACTGAAGAGGAGGCAGAGACTCATCATGTAAGATAATACACATCAGCCTTGTTAAGAAACTGAAAGTTCAGGGATTGAGTCTTGCATCTGGCTCCTACAGGGAGCCTGCTTCTCCCTTTGCCTGTGCCTGTGCCTCTCTCTCTGTCTCTCATGAATAAATAAATGAAATCTTAAAAAAAAAAAAAAAACCTGAAAGTTCATTTTTCAGTGTAATGGGAAACCACTTGAGGATTCTGATCTAGGAAATGCCATAAAATGTAAAAAACTAAAGTAAAATAGAGAAAAAATTAAAAATAGATATAAACCAAAAAAAAAAAAAACCCTTGAAGTCCATCCTTTTTTTTTTTTTTTTTTGGAGAGAGAGAGAGAAAAAAAACACTTGCAAGCAGTTGGGAGAGGGGGAGAGAGAGAGAGGGAGAGAGAATCTTAAGCAGGCTCCATGCTGAGCACAGAGCCTGATGCATGGCTCATCTCATGACCCTGAGATCATGTTCTGATCCAAAATCAAGTTGAGCATTTAACCAACTGAGCTACCCAGGCACCCCCACTTGAAGTCCATTAAAAAAAATAAAATAAAAATAACAGGGCAGCCCCGATGGCTCAGCGGTTTAGTGCCACCTTCAGTCCAGGGCGTGATCCTAGAGACCCAGCATCAAGTCCCGTGTCCGGCTCCCGGCATGGAGCCTGCTTCTCCCTCTGCCTGTGTCTCTGCCTCTCTCTCTCTCTCTCTCTCTCTCTGTCTCATGAATGAATGAATGAATGAATGAATGAATAAACAAATAAATAAATAAATAAAATCTTTACAAAAATTTTTAAAAACCACAAAACAAGTAATTTATGTTTTAAGACTGGAGAATCTATTGTACAATAATCCAATCTACTAAAGTCATCACTAAAAACAGGTTGAAATAATTTCACTTTGAAGGAAATGAACTATACTGATTAAGCTCTTACCAGCACAAACATACTGTAACCCAGGAGTGCTGGAAGTGAGAACCAAAGAAACACACCCTTTTCTCTTATCCAGGAAATGTAACACCAATAGAAAGTATTTATAAAATACATCCTTGTGAGAAAATCACAGGATAAATTTGAAAGCTCAATGAGCCTGTTTTCAGTATGGACTGACTCTGGACAAGCTGCTTAACCTCTATATGCTGTTTCCTGTAAAATGAGACAGACTTGTAACTCAGAGTTTTTGTGTGGATTAAATGAGTTAATGTATATAAAGTACTTAAAAGTAAATGCTTAATAAATGTTAGCTGCTGCTGTTATTTGGTACAGATGTTTTATTATGCTTAGTTCAATCCATACTTCTATCATCCCTCTGAAAACCATGCAATGGGTTCTAAATGAACTACATACTTCCATTCTTGCATAGGGGCTATCTAGACCAAGTTGGGTAGTAAATATTTTGACTTGTGGACTGGAAAGACTCTATTACAATTACCCAATCTACTGCTATAGCCTAAAAGTAGCCATACGTGATACATAAATTAATGAGCATGGTTGTGTCCCACAAACTGGGCACTGAAATTTGAATTTCATAGTATTTTCATGTGTCACAAAATATTATTCTTTTGATTTTTTTCAATCATTTAAAATGCCACTCTGAACTTACTATGTAAAATAGACTATATAAAACAGGTGGCAGGCCATGGTTTGCCAATCTAGACACTTATAATATAAACATATGACTCTTTCAGTCATAATTCCTCCATATATAAAACCAAAGTGAATGTAATCAGCTTTCCTAACTTCTAAATGTTCAAATAGCAAAATTTATTTTCACATAAAGAAAATATCTAGCTCATGGGCTCAATTTTTTCTCCAATTTGCTACAGTGCAACATACCAATGAAAAATCATGGCTAAAACAGTGCAAAAGGCCATTATACTAAGTCTCCTTTGGGTCTGAAGCTATGCTACTGTATTAAGGGTACAGCTACACAACTTAAAGTTTACAAAGTCCATAACTGTAACATAAAAATTTCTATTGTGATATTAACATTGTTTACCAATGCTTATTGTACAAGATAACTAGAACTGCTGCCAGTTTTCATTAACACAACAAAAGAAGATATTTATCCAATCTCACTAAATCCCTGCCAACAGACATACTTTTAATAAAAGGGGAAGATGGAAGCTTATCCCTCAGCAATATACAATCAATACAAATGTGATACAAGACAGTCTGTCAAACAGTGTGTCTTACATAACATTAACTCTGAATAGAGCAGGGTACATCTAAAACCCAGTGGAAAAAAATAATGTTTTGTGAGACTTTTCTCCTAGTAAAAAAAGATGAATTCTTTCTGAAAAAATAAAGGCATATTTGTTCACTTTGCATACAATTACAATTCATTACAGTAAAAATCCCATATATCTGTCAAAAGAAGATGGAACTGCAAATGCCAGCCTGAGTGCTCCTGCTCCTGGCAGAGAGATTTGCATATATACCTGCTACTAAACAGTCAATGAATCAATTTTGCAACAAACCCTTAGTTCAAAAAGAGGCATATTAATGGGGACCTTTTAAAAGGAAGTTAGGTATGATATCTAGGCTTTGTATAGCTGCCATTTTTATTTCATTTAAATACTGAATCAATGCCAACTCCTAAATAAAAACACAGGACTTTAAATCAAAAGCTAAGACTCAACTTTTGACACTTCCCTTTCCGCTCATTCATCACCAAGTCCCATGATTTGACCTCCTTAAGGATCTCTATCACTTCTGTCTTGGTTACCAACTCTATCACTTCTCTGGATGAAGCTACTGTCATCTCTTCCTCAGACTTCAGAAACAGCTCCTTAGCAACACCCCCTATGATCGCTGTCCTGCACACTTTTCTTTAGCCACACTTCAAACCTCAGCCCAACTCTTTTTCCTCTGCGAAGCCTTCCTGACCATCTTACTAGGTTAGATTCCCCTATTAGCATCATATACCTCTCCTTTATGTCATATGCCTGTAAATGATACTCTTTTTAAATGCTTCTATGCCTTGTGGTTAATGTCTAGTTTCTCCACTAGCCTTTAAGCTTCATGGGGGCAGGGCTGATATATTCCCAAAATCTGGCACAATCCTGGCAGCTAACAAGAGTTTGATGATTTTACTAACTGCTATAAATGCTATAAAAAACTTTATCATTTGTATACATGTTGAGGAATTTTTTTTGTTGGCACTGAAGAATCACCTTAACCTGATAGTTAAGTAACTGATAATTAATATAAGGTAATGAGTGATAAGTCTCAATCAGCCAAAACATCTGATTTGCCAGAATAAAATCAAATGTAAATCACCATATGATAAATCAAATTATAATCAGTAAATATTATCTTAGGCATCTTCTAAAGAGATTGGTTAGTCTTTGTTTTTACCAAAAAAAAAAAAAGTAACTAAAAAAAGATTATATTTAAAAATGCATTTTAGAAACATGCACAAAAAAGAATACTATAATGTACCAAATTTGGCCTTTCCTGAAATACTTATATTACTATTCTAGATTGCTCTCCTGAGCTCCAGACCCAAATCAAACTGCTGACATTGCTACTTGTGTGTCCACAAAGCAGTTCCAAAGTAATTTTTTTAGCTCTCCCGAATCATCCCTCCTCCTTGAGTTGCCACAGTGAAATGTACCATTCCCCATTCATTTGCCAATGGCCAACATCCAGGAGTTACAATTGACTTGGTCCTCTCCAAGTCAGTCACCAAGTCTTATCTACTCACATTCCTAGATAGCTCTTGTTTTTCCTCTCTTTCCATCCTTCCTGCCTTTATTCTGGTCTTCCTCCAAGGCATACTGTTACTAGGCTGATGCTTTGGGGGGAAAAAATGCCACTGCCCTAACCTGGTATCCTCCAATATCTCGCTTGTGACTTCTAAACTCCTTGGCAACATATGTAAGAGCCTACAGGATCTGAATAAACACGCTGTTAATCCAGTATTAACTAGCTCATTCTCCCACTCTTCATCATTTCACTTTTACTCATCCTTTAAGAATCCTTAAGTACCATCTCTTCCAGACATCTC
Source organism: Canis aureus (assembly GCF_053574225.1). Classification (NCBI taxonomy): domain Eukaryota; kingdom Metazoa; phylum Chordata; class Mammalia; order Carnivora; family Canidae; genus Canis; species Canis aureus. Next base: position 21,001,763 of record NC_135628.1, on the reverse strand, counting down.
CCTCTGGATTGAAGATCCCTCCTACAGACACCCCTCTGTTATAAAACTCTGGTGGTGTGCTGGAGCAGCAGGAGCTGAATCACAAGCCAGCTGTCACGATCTCTTCATAACTCTGCAGTGACATCACGTTGGCTGCTTGAAACAGGCTAAAGGGACCAAAAACCCAACAGCAGATGCAGAAAGAAATCTTACTGAAACTGCCCTCATTGAACAACAGAGCTTTACAACACAACACCCTTTATCCCATCTACTCCAGAAGTCTCCAGCCAGGGAGATGACTAACCTTGGGCACTAGGACATTTCAAAAATATTTTGTAACCAAGCCTCACTGGAACCTTCCATGCTTGGAAGCCCAAAGCCCTCTCCTTTAAGTTGGTATATAAACTTTTACCTCCGAGTGTGTGTGTGTGTGTGTGTGTGTGTATAAATATGGTATATAAACTTTTACTAAGTACTTCAGGGAGTTACTTAGTACCGAGTGCTCCCACACAAGAGGGAATGAACTTTTTCTTTCCTCCCCTCAATCTGTCTCCTGTCAGTTAATAGAGAGGAGACCCTCCACCACCACCGCCATTCAGACCTAAGTTAATAGAGGAAAGGTTTTTCCTCCCAACGGCCATGGTGGGAGTATTTATACAAGGAAAATCAGCAAATGTTCCACATCAGAGTGTTTCCCCACCCCTTCCAAGAGCCAGTGATTAAACATTTACCAGAAAAATCACTATTTATCGCTCTGCATTATAACGCTCCATGTTGCTGTCTGTGGTCCCCTACTAGAATCTGTTTCTGAAGGGCATGAGCCATTCATAATCACCTTTGCACTCTCAAAGTCGGATTTACTTGAACAAAATCAGATGTAAATCATCATGTGTTGTGTCAAGCTACAATAAACAGTTGCCAACATAGGCATCTTCTAACAAAGAGCTCAAACTCACTGCTGATGACTGAACATAACAAAGTTTACCAAATTATAGGGAAAATTTATTTTAAAAACATAAATGTATACAATGAGGTTTTTTACTTAGTCTCCTATATTTTTTAACTTAGTCTCCTATTAAAAAATGAATTCCAGGGCAGCCTGGGTGGCTCAGCGGTTTAGCACCGCCTTCAGCTCAGGGCGTGACCCTGGAGTCCAGGGATCAAGTCCCATGTCGGGCTCCCTGCACGGAGCCTACTTCTCCCTCTGCCTGTGTTTCTGCCTCTCTCTGTCTCTCATGAATAAATAAATAAATAATTTTTTAAAAATGAATTCCCATGCTTAAGTATTCAGGGGAAAGTATATTTGCGTCTGCAATTTGCTTTGAAACGCATCAAAAAATAAGATGAATTGAATGAATGAATGGAGGGGTGGAAACTGATAGGTGCTAAAGCAAAAACAGAAAAATCAAAAAAAAAATAAATAAAAAAATGTTAAAGATAAGATCTATATGGTGAACAGATGGGTATTCGTGTAAAATTCTTTCAAGTATATTTGAAAATTTTCATAATAAAATGTTGTAGCAAAACCAAATTGTCATTCGTTGTTCATAAGGTGTACAAATATTTTTTCCTACATTTACAACCTGCTAAACACCTTCAGTATACTCAAGTTCTACAAAAAGGACCATGCTTTTTGGATCTTGAGGAAGCCAAGTTTTAGATACAATATTCAAACCTTCCCCTGATATCTGTGGGCCTGGAACAAATGGAGACCTACATAGCATATGGTTAATACTAAACATTAAGAAGCTATATATTGAGGTGCCTGGGTGGCTCAGTCAGTC